>NC_142530.1:17557500-17595000 GCF_964205215.1 Stylophora pistillata
ATATAACTTTTGGGAATATAGCAAAACTTGCCTACAGGTCGAACTGCATTAGAAATTTAACCTTATTGGCATCGTAGACAAGTTGGTCGTTTGATGATTTTTTCCCTTGTGGGTTTAAGGCCGTTTAATTACGAAAATAATAAACCTGGCACTGAGTGAGCACTCTTCAAAAAAAGAAAATTACATACCAATCAGCTTTTCGACGGCTCTTCTCATTCCTATATTCTCATTCTCAAGGGCATCTGCAAGAATTCCCAGTGTTGCCTGACTTCCCTTCTTTTCGAGCCACCTTTCCATCACTCTCCACGCCCTTTCGCGACAAGATCTGTAATCCGTTTCCATTCTACGTACCTCACCTGGTGGCAACCTTAAGAGAGTGCCTAGTTCTCTCCAGAACTCAGTTACGTCTTTATGTATTAACAGTATGTGGCTTTCAGTGACACGGGCCTGTCGCCATAGTGTGTTTTTTGAGGTGTCTGCCAAATAAGTATTCATTGAAAATAAAATTGTCACATAACAGGTTTAAAAAAGCAGAAAACAAACAAAGGCCCTCTGGGAGCCGCAAAATCGTTTCTCTGGGTGCTTTATAATATAAAACTGATTACAAGTAACCACTTGAAGGGTTAAAAAAGAACAGAAAGCAAATAAAGGCTAGCTGAGAGCCGCAGAAATGATTTCTCAGAATTCCACGTAATATTATATTGATTGCAACAACGACTTGGAGGGGATGGTAAGTTCAACTATTTGCGTTCAAGTTATGAGATAAGAAATTTAAGAACCTTCACTTCTGGCTGAATTATCCATCTCTTTACGAAAGTTGGTTAAGGATCTTGTCAAACTGAGGCAATTTCCAGGTTCTGACTTGGCTGAAGTAGCTAAAGAAGAGAAAAGACTCCAGTAAAGAATCCAGTCAAGGTCTAATCAGTTGTTCTGTTTTTTTTTCTGGAGAGCGCGATAGTGTTGTTGCGAAAGAGCCGATGCCGGCAAATTATGGCTAAATATTATATAAGTTCATAAATCGTTCAAATTTGCTCGCTTCAATGGTTAAGAATGATTAATGATGCCAGGGCATTCTGTGCAATGTCAAGTATTATTTTTAGATAATCATAAATTGCTTCAATTTCTTCAACACTCAAGAACCCTAATAGGCTTGATTTTTTTTCTCACAATTTCTCATTTTATAAAACATTCTTGTGTCCTTAGATTCTGTGTGAAACGAACGAGTCAAACATTTCGCATCCCTATATCTTACATGACACAAAGTGGTTAAACCTGCGGTAATCGGGGACAAAGTTTATTGAAGGTGGTTGCTATGGTTTCTTTTCATTATAAAAGTTTTCCGCATATGTTGACAATTACGTCTACATGATCAATCAATTCCTCTTCCGGTGTCAATTCATCCTCCTAAAAGTATTACTTTATAAGGTATAACAAAGAAAATCTGGCCACGAAAAGCAGCTCTTAGCTCAGCTTTGCCCGTTGGCCGCAGTAACTCCGTTAAGTGTAAAGTTGCTGTGCGCTAATTTTCTGTTTGTTGGCATCAAGTTCTTTATTACGAGCCACGAAGCATGGCGAAGGGAATTAAGATCAGAACACACAGTCGTTCTTTTAAAGCTGTCTTTGAATGCCAGTGCTGGCTTACATAGATGTAAATGCTAGTTTGGAAAATAAAATCGTGCAACGATAAACATGAATTCGATAGGGTGTTTGGGGTCCTCTCCGATCTCGAACACGTAAACTTCCTTGGATGAAGTGCCTACTTCCCTATCTTGAGACACGGATGTTTTGAACAGAAGATAAAGTTCACTTGATGTTAACGATAAATGGCAAAATGGCAAAATATTACTTAGAGATTCTAAGGCCCCCTTTATGGTGGCATAACTTGTCTATGATGACGTTTTTCCCTCCCTGGGGTTGTCCAAACGTCAGTGACAATTACGTAACCTATAACGGTTCCTTAAAAAACTACTCTACTTCGGACGATCAGACTACACGATCGACATTTACTCCCAGGTTCAAAACATATACTAACTATTCCTAAGCTAATACTTACCGTTTACATCGATCCTGATTAATTGCGCACCAAAAAAGTAGCTTTTCAAGAACGCTTACAGCAGCTCTCTTTGAGATAATTATATTTGCATGATACTCTTGCCGCAGAAAGCTGTTGTAGCCCGTCAGGCGTCGAGTCAAAGGGAACTCAAGGACCTATTGTAAACTCTGGCAGGTTTTGGTATATTTAAACAGATAATTTGCAAGTGAATCAATGCATTTCTGCAACTCAGCAACTTCGGTCTCGAAGTGAGAAGTTTAGACAAAGAAACAAGTTTATGAGGTTGTATCCTAGTGAAGACTTGCCTACCTCACTGGTTAGTTAAAAAAATGCACACAATGCATTTCATTTTTCATGAAAATTGTTCAAGATTACTGGACAATTCTCCTTCCCTCTCAAGTGTGTGATTTCTCTGACACAGTCAGCCATTTATCCCATCAAACACTGACATACATAGTTAACTTCCAACGGGCGCTCATTCAATTGGTTTTATCAACTGAGTTGATAACGTTAATAGCCATCGTTACGGTGGCCAATTTACATTATTAACTCAGTTGATAATTAACAATTATTTTTTTGAAATCGAGGTGAAAAGTGGCTAAATATTTACCGAGCCGCGAAGCGGCGAGGTAAATATTCCCGAAAGCCACTATTCACCGAGATTGAAAAGAATAATTGTTTTAGTATATACACACGAAGTGATCTCGACAAAATTAAAAGGAAGCCATTTAAAGGCAATTTTTGCTTCTGAAACTTTAGCGAAACGCGAGTTTATGCCCGCTATTTTGTTTTTCACATTATCCACTCGCTCGGAGGTGTACATTGTTGATTAGCCCGAGACAGCGAACCAATCAGATTGTTTGAAAAGCCAAGATCACTGAGTGTGTATATACTAAAACAAATTATTTTGTTATGCCCCTCAGCGACGAAGCCCCCACAGTTCCTTTAGAAACGTATCCCCATCATACTCAAAAAGTTTCGTTTCTTTTCCTGATTGGCTAAATATGGATAGATTTCCATGTCTTGTGAGCGGTATGGAGACTAGTGCGTAACAATCAGCAGTAATTTGCATTATTTTCTATCTTTGTTAATGAAAACCCCTATCCAGGGAAAAGCGGCTTTTTTTTAGGTCTTGGTCACTCACTTGGAAGGTGAATGACTGCGTTACTTGATTAAGTTAGATGGCTGGATATGGTGGAACTCGAAAAATTGAAAAGCTCGTCAGAAAATGCGATCTGAAGCGAGGCTTTTATGTCGCTAGACAACTGAGGGATTACGCAGAGTTCACCAGAAACGAAAAAGTGTCAGACGTCTTGCTAGGCGCTGGCAAAAAAACTGCAAAAAAATATCTCTGCGAATATACAAGCAGCCTGAAATCCCTGCACTCTTTTTCCATGGACCACTTTGTAGACTTTGCAAAGAATCCTGCCAATACGGTAGAACTGCGCATGTCATGACAAGTTGTTTACAGAATCTCTTTTTTTACAGTATGTGAAATGTACCCACTGGCACCATTAAACTATCATCGATGTACTTGTCGGAATACAACTTACAAGTATGGCTAAACATGGCTTTTATACATAATTTAGCTACTTGAAAGAACGACACCAGAGAATTTCGAGCCAGAATTCAGGCATACAATTGATAAAATGGAGTTTAATCGTTACGTTTTGAATGTGTGCCACTAACAACAATTCCGATGGTTGGGAATATGTAACGATGACATTTAAAGGGAGATATATTACTATCATAATTGTCAACTTCAATACTAAGCAATTCTCATTTTTAGCACAATTGTCAGTAATAATCAATTTTCCGTTGTCGATAAGAGTACAGAAACGTGTCACGCACTGAGACTCGTTTTATTTTAAGTCGATATTGGGATAAAAATCAAATCTACAGAACACAGCGGTCAAATGGTTGCACATGCGCGCTTAGATGGATAATTTGCTATTGCCTCTAAGTGAGACATAGGTTTTAGCAGTTTCTAAGGAAAGTTCGAAGGTTCTCTGGCTGAGACTTATTCACGTTGCTGTTCCAGACTTAACCCACTTTGCGTTGGTTCTCACTCTCGTGATTTTTTTTTAACACTTTGCACGGCAGCGTGATGAATTAGTCCTACTTGGCCCCACTGGCTTTGTTGTGTTCATGGTGGAGTTGCCGGTAAACACCGAGAGAAATGCGTGAAAAAAGGAAGAACGACTGAGAAACAAATCTAACGAGAAATGCCAGCTCTAGCGTTTCACTTTTCATCTTTATTACTTCACATGACTGAAAGATTTTCCTCAAAATTTTACAATATTAATTTCTCGGACTGATGAATATCTCAGCTGTGGACGTTACCAGCGGCCTGAGGGGTTTACTTGTTAAATAACCCCCATTTACGTCGATATTTGTCCAAAGATTATTCACGTCGAAAAAGAACGAAGTTAGGGGGAAAAGGCCAGCTCGAGAGTTTCACTTTTTTATCTTTATAACTTTACCTGGAAGAACAACTGAACTCGTTTTGTAGAGCCCAGTGATAGTGACATTAAAAAATCTGATCTCAAATGCTGCTTCAGAAAGTACAAAAAATCAACATAGTTTGCTTCCAACGCATGAAAGAGAATTTAATTGGAGAGCTATAAGTAAATAAACAATCCCGTTTTGGCTTGCTGTTATGCTGGCTGATAATGCCCTTGACTGAGAGATTGGATACGAAAAACTGTATAAATGAAACCCCCCAAAGCTGAAATACTCTGAATAGCTCGATTCCAGATAAGTAAATTCCATATTGGCCAAAGGAATTTCTGTCTGTTCGGAAAAAAACTAAAAAAACAGAAAGCTTCTCTTACTCCTTCAACCGACTATTGTCCTGTGCAAAATGGGTGAGGACTTCCAAAGCGTGGCAAATCTACCTTTCCATGATTAGTTTTAAGTTTTTTCCAGTTCTTCCCATCACTGGATCCCTCCAGCTGCCAATGGGTTAGGACTTACTCTCCATCCCTTTTGCCGTGTCTCAAAGAGTAGTGTGTGATCACAAGCCGATGGTTTGGGCTCAGATCAACAGCCCACCATGAGTTTTCCAACTCTTTTGTTTCACTGGTAGCTCCCTTCATATGAATTAATATGTCATTTGCTTTTCCTAGGCCATCAGAAGATCTGCAAGCTGACATTTGAGATGGAGCATTCGATTATAAGAAGCGTATGACATCAGCAAATTCCTCTTTAGCCAGTACGAAAGTATCTATGTAAAAACAGAAATCAAGATAACAATTAATTGATCATCCCGGCAATATCTAACAGAGATTGTAAAATGACTGTAGGTGCAGTTCCTAAAGTGTACTTGGTGTGATTCAGATTCATGCCGAGAACTGACTACCGAGTCCGAAACGCTTGTCAACCACTTGTCCTGAAATCGTTTCTTATAAACTTTTCACCGTTTTCTCCCAATTTCTAAGGGATTAACAGGCTGACGACGCCTGGAAAAAACAAAATCACGAACAAAGAGACTTGAAGAAAGCAGGTCTCCCATCTATAGCTAACATATTAAGATTAACTCAGATGAACCTGAGATGCCTCAACCACGTAGAGGGGATGGACATCGCGAGATTACCCAGGCAACTGTTGTACTCCCAGCTTTGTGAAGGCAATGGAAATCAGGGAAGGCCTAGGCTACGATTCGATGATACTGTGAAAAGAAACCCTGAAGCGGAAGAACATTGCATAAGGTACCTGGAAGCAGCGAGCAAAATACAGAACAACCTAGAGGGACCTGATTAGACCTGAACTATTCATGAAATGGTTATTGTCGGGTTAACAGACTGCATAGTAGTGGTAATAGTGGTAATACCCTGGTAAATCAATGAAGGGTGTGATCTAATATTTGAAAGTTGAACTACTGCTCCATCCAGTAACCGTTAAGTTACTTAACAGATAAACAAGTAATGGGGTACAATTGCTATTTTATGGCCTAAGGGATGACCTCACCTTCTACTTAAGCAGATTAGCAACTCAAAGCAACAGTTGGCGGTGCATAACTATCTCACAGAAAATAGTACGTATGTACTTACGACTTTCGAATTTCATGGTCTTCTTGACCTCTTCCTGTAGCCTCCTGCACTCCGACTCACTTTTGCTAACTTTGTCTTCCAGCTCTGTCATTTGAGCTGATTGCGCAATTTTTTCTGTTTTTGGAGGATCGAACTCTTCCGGATCGGTTTGCATTTCGTACATGATTTCATTTAGTTCTTGAATCTCTGACTTTCCCCCCTGTTGCTCGTTCTGGAAATCCTTCCTAAACTTCTCAAATCCTCTTCCACTTTGTGCTCGAACGGAGTTCACCCCTACCTCTACTTTTCCTGTTCCGCCTAAAATAGAAAGTGAAAGGGAAAGTTGCAGATTTCCAGGGAAGATAGTAAGATAACAGGCGCAGTACTTCAACTTTGCAAAAACTTTATGTGCAATGAAACGCTGATTGGCTAACAAACTATTGCTTTCCATCAGCTAAAAGTCCATTTGTTGATATCTTTGTTTACCTAAAGTAGGGCTTCAGTGTAATTAGTTTCTACCCGGTGTAGCCGCTGTAATTATAACAAAACTTGCCATCGCGCGTACTGCATTAGAAAAGCAGCCTCTTTGGCCTGAAAGAGAGGTGGGTTGTTTGATAGTCTTTTCCCTCATGGGTCTAAGATTTTTATTTACGAAAATACAGTCGACTCCCGATAACTCGAACCCTCGCTAACTCGAACCTCGCGCTAATTTTACTCGAACCAAAATCATTTCCCATGGATTTCCGTCATACATTCACTGTAATTTTACCCTCGTTAACTCGAACCCTCGATAACTCCAAACTCCCACTAACTCGAACCAATTTTCATTTCCCTTCAGGTCATTTTCTATATAATTTTAACCTCGAGAACTCGAACCATGTCTGTCAATAGGTGACAAATCAAAACAATGTTGTCCAAAACTTCAAATTTATTTTGAAGCAGCCGTGTGAACTCTTTCCTTTCTTTTACATTACACAAAACATGTCAGTTCAGTTCAAGTTCCGCTGGTTTTCACAAAGTGTTGCTTCCTAAGTCCTTTTTAAATCGCATGAGGTTATTTGTACCAGTAGCCCGACATTGTTCTCTTAAAAAAAACCTGTACGGTTCGCAGTTACTAGACCTCTCCCCGCTGCATTCCTTTGTTATATTTTTCGCATTACGTTACGTTCCGATTTATACAGTAATTTAGAGATGTATTGTCTTTTTTTTTCACTCGGCTTCTCCATACTGTAATCAAATTTGATTAAAATGTACACTGCATATGAAAAAAAAACATTTAACACCTTTTTTCTCTTATTTCCAGTCATTTTTTCTCAAATCCCGATAACTCGAGCTCCCGATAACTGAAACCTTTTCAGTTTCCCTTGAAGGTTGGAGTTATCGGGAGTGACTGTAATTAGGCCTGGGTTGGAGTGAGCATCCTTCAAATCAGTAAAAATCACATACCAATCAGTTTTTCGACGGCAGTTCTCATTCCTATCCTCTCAAAGGTATCCGGGTAAGAATTCCAAGTGTTTCCTTACTTCCCTTCATTTGGAGCCATCTTTCCATCACTTTCCAGGCCTTTTCACTACACAATCTGTAGTCCGTCGCCAAATTACGAACCTCAGCCGTTGGCAACTCTAAGAGAGTGCCTAGTTGTCTCCAGAGTTCACCTACGTCAGCACATATTGACAATATTTGGATTTCAGTAACACGGGCCTGTCGCCATTGTGCGTCATTAGAGGTGTCTACAAAGTATTTGTCTCATCGAAAATAAGATTGTCGCATAATAAGTTTAAAAAGACAGAAAGCAAACAAAGGCTAGCTGCGAGCCGCAAAAATTATTTCTCAGGATCCACGTAATATTACATTGATTACAAGTAACGACTTGGAGGGGATGGTAAGTTTAACCGTTAGCGTTCAAGTTATGAAATAGTAAGAACTTAAAAAACCTTCATTTCTGGCTGAATTATCCATCTCTTTACGAAAGTCGGTTGAGAATCTTGTCAAACTGAAGTAATTTCCAGGTTCTGACTTGGCTGAAGTAGCTAAAGAAAACAAAACTTCCCCAATAAAGAATCCAGTTAACCTAAGATCAGGCTCAGTCTCTTTTGTTTTTTTGACAGTGTAGCAGTGAAAGAGTCTGTGGTCAGGCATTCTCGCGCTCCCTGGAAAAAGAGAGCCCCTGAACCCCTTTAAGAAAAAGGCAACCTGGCTGTCATTCCAATTCTTTCACTACTATCAGGCACGTAAGGTTAATTAATTTATCGTGGCATAAAAATCCATCCCATTGCGATGAAAGTACCGACTAGCTCCCAGGTCAATCTTCGAAGAAGCATTTTAATATGTACTGTATGCTGTATGAATATGTGTCGCCCTGAGAAGAAGAGTTTTACGCATTTTGTATCTGTTTAAAGCAGAAAATTGATAAGTTTTGGTTTATGTTGATGCTGATTATTTCCCTGACTCTCTCTTGAAGAACCGCTTTCTGTGGGAAGAGTGGTAAAATGTATCTGAAAATATTTTAGTAATGGGTAAGAGTGATGAGGCTTAAATCGTTAATATAATGAAGTCAATTCATGAATGAATTTGTTCCAACAATCACCTAGTTTACCAAAAGATAGAAGAAAAGATTGACCAAACTGAGTCATAAATTAAATCTGCCTCCAAATGGAGTGTAATGGTTGCTATATTTTCAGAATCGCCCCGTGATTGGTCTCTTCAACATGAAGCTTCTCCGATAGCGAACAGGCACCCTCATTGTATTAGTAAAGGTAATAGCATGTCTTGTACTGGTATCTGCCAAAGTGGCATTTTGGACAATTTTGAAAATTACGAGGATCTTATTACAAAATACCACATACATGCTATAAGGTGTTTATAACTGAAGCCGAGAAAGTTTCCGTAACGTACAAAAGACCTTTATTTCTTTCCGTTTGAAAAACGAACACAGGTGTCTGCATTCGTAACAATCTTTTTAAGTCAATGAAAAGATAAGATGATTGACAGTTTTTTTGTGAAACCAGAACAAAGTATGGAAGGCAAAAAACATGAAAAAGATCAGTGTAAGAAATTCTCAAACCACGGTTTTTGCAGTCAAAGCAACGGTGGAGCGAAACCGCAAATTAATATAAAGTACTGGCAACTGTCTCCCAGTGTTTAATTGCTGCTTTGTTAAAAAATACCAACGCCAGCTCCGTAATATATCGTCATCTGACAGCCATGAAAGTGGTGGACTACTGTTTGGTAGGCAGGAGTCGCTGTATGGTTCGGAGACGGAATAATCGCTTTTTGCAAATCTCGGCAAAGAATCGTGAGAGACATTCGTTCAGTTCGTTAGCTTCGAATTGAGGAGACATTTGACAATGTCATCGTCAATTTCGCAAATCATTCAAGCTTGCCCACTTCAATGGTTATGAATGATTAATGATGTCCCGGTATCATCTTTAGATAATGATAAATTGCTTCAGTTTCTTCAACATTCCAGAATCTTATTAGTTTCGATTTTTCATTCTCTTATTCTCTAAAACGTTCTCGATAATGATTGGGAACAAAGTTTATTGAACGTGGTTGCTATGGTTTTTTTTTTTTCATTATGTAACTTTTACGCGTATTTTAGCAATTACTTCTTCATGATCAATCAATTAAATTGCAGCCTTTCTCTTCTCCCGGTATCACATTACCCTTCTCAAAGTATTATTTGATAAGGTATAACAAAGAAAACTCGGCCACGAAAAGTAGCTCTTGGCTGGGCTTTACCCGTTGGCCGCAGTAAAGTGCTGTGCACTAACTATGTAAAGTTGCTGTGCACTAACATTCTGTTTGTTGACATCAAGTTCTTCTTCATGTTGTAATAAAT
This sequence comes from Stylophora pistillata, assembly GCF_964205215.1. Lineage (NCBI taxonomy): Eukaryota > Metazoa > Cnidaria > Anthozoa > Scleractinia > Pocilloporidae > Stylophora > Stylophora pistillata. The sequence goes on from NC_142530.1 coordinate 17,567,426, forward strand.
TTTTATAAGAAACTAGTTCATAAATTCATATCCTGGTAAAGACTTGCCAACTTCAATAGAAAGTGAAAATAATGCTGACAACTCACTTTATTTCTTTGTTCAGGATTACTCGATTACTTTTCATCTTGAGTGTCACTGACACCGTCAGCCTTTTTACCATCCCAATGATCAAACGCTGACATGCAAGGTAAAGTTACTACTGTCATTCATTCAGCTTCTAAAGAATAATAAGAAATCTCGTGGGTTCTCACAGCAGGAGGTCGCTTAAGATGACAAAATTGTACGATCGAAACTCACCTGTGAGTCACAGTTTGCGGGAGATTCAACCGAGTTATATAAGATACCCTCCTAACCACGCTTATTACACTGGATGTTCTGGGTTATTCACAAGATCGAGTTGAGTCGGTGCATAGCCTCAAGGTCCCATGCACAAACTCTCTAGAAAATTTAATTTCATCAACTGCGTTCAAAATTTAAATCAGCCATCGTCAACAGGTCGCGGTGGCCAATTTACATTATTTGAACAATTAGGTTATTCAGATGTTCGGATTAAATTCAGGCAGGTGAGTGACAGCAATGTGATCCCAATGATAGCTTGAGATAAGCGTGTTCGGTGCATTTGTTCACGTCACCAATGTACACCCATGGGCAAATGGCGGACACTAAATTGACCAATCAGAGCTCGCTTTTCTTTGGTTATCCTATAATATTGTTTGTGGTGACGACAATTATGCGTCTTTCCTCCATAATAAATAAGAAAAAAAACAAAATGTGTGTGTGATTCACTTTATTATAAAATATCCTGTTGTGCAAAATAATGACGTGCGTGTGATGCAGAACATCTTCATGCTAACACCTCAGAAAAAAAGTCACAAAATAACTGATTCATGTGTCAGCTGTGAGCTCACTAAAAAAAGAAGTTAAGCACTAAAGAAACTAGAGTTAACTTCGGCTGGGCCTCAAGAAGCGTATCTTTGGTGCTCTTCAAACTTCCCGCGTGCTTCATATCCCCATGAACGCACAGCTGCTTCATGAAACAAGTTTTATGAGGGGGGATGTTGAAGTTTCAAATTGGATGATTGCCAAGGCATTCTACAACAATTCAGTTCAGGTCGGTGTGAACGATAGTATCCAAATGGAAACTGTTTAACCCATACGCCCTTGAAAAATAAATATCAATTTTTCACAATTTCTCTGAGAATGTGGTTGCGTAATCAAACAATATCCCGCAATTTTCTATCTTGTTCTTCCCTTTCTGCTTGAAGATGTTATGATGATTCACGAGAAACGCACATCTGGTCCCTTACGAGATCTAGAGTGACAAAATTAATAACTAGATAAAGAACTTGAGATTTCTCACGATCGCGTAAAAGTTTGATGAGTGGTAAAGCGAGAATTACCAGACATGTTTGGAAACCTAGAGTGAATGATCTAGTCGTTTAATATAACTACCAGTCGTCCAAAACTTAACAAGATAGGCTCATTCTTTTAACTTAAATTTGTTTTTTGACGCAGACTATTGGGTTACTCATCACCTGTCACTGAATGAATGGCGAGTAGCGTAGCCAATCAGATTGTAGCGCTTGTGAGAAAACCTGAGCCACACGACCTTATTTAGTTTCTTATCATGGTTCGACACTGATTTACAAATGAATAAAGGCTGATAGTTTCGAAAGAAACTGTTTGGGGCTGCGTCGGTGGGAGTAACGAAATAATTTGGATATATCAACAAAGTTGAAATGGTAAATTGGCCACCGTAATGATTACAAAAGCTGACGTTTCGAGCGTTAGCCCTTCGTCGGAGCGAATAGAGGAATTGTGGGTTGTGTGTGCTTTTAAAGGCAGAAAATGGAGCTAAGTTATTGGTGGGTGCATGGCAACGAGAAAAACATGAATAAATTAGTGGAATGAATTTCATTCCACTAATTTATTCATGTTTTTCTCGTTGCCATGCACCCACCAATAACGTAGCTTCATTTTCTGCCTTTAAAAGCACACACAACCCACAATTCCTCTATTCGCTCCGACGAAGGGCTAACGCTCGAAACGTCAGCTTTTGTAATCATTACGGTGGCCAATTTACCATTTCAACTTTGTTGATATATCCAAACTGATTTACAAAGTTCGACTGCTTATGACCCTTAGAGCAAAATTTTCTCTTTAGAGTTACCTTTAAAGTTGGTTTTCATGAATTATCCTTCCTCAGCACTCGATTCAGAGAAAAAATGTCTCTTGTATTGTAATTGTAATTGTAATTGTAAATCTTGTTCTCATTTGTAATTTTGTTTAGCACCTCGTCAACAGTATTCGTTTTCATCAAAACTCTAAGTCAATTTAACTGTTCTACTCCTCCAGCAATTTTTGCGGTTTTGCTTCAGTAAACAGCTGAACACAAAACGTTTCACTCAATCAAGCAATCTTTTATTTCTCCACTTTAACCCTATCAACTTGAAGCTCGTCCGAAACGAGCTACAAAAAGGATGAAAAGTAACAATAAAGATGATAATATTAGTGAAGAGAAACTCCATAAAATGGTTTCTTATTAATACTAATGTTTTTCAAAAATAGGCAGACAATCCACAAACACCTTAGAAAACTACACTCCTTATCACGATTGTTAAGGCGTTGATAATTTCCCCTTGCTTCCCGCTTTTAGAGCATTATAAAAACTCGTGACAGAACTCGGACCTGGAAATTTAACACTCTATTGCTTAGGTTGTTTAGGATGATTGTTTACATGTCTTACATAGAATTTAGCAGCGGATATCATGGCACAATTATCTTTGTAAATATGTACTTACGACTTTGGAATTAGATGTAGCCTCTTGCACTCTGACTCAGTGCTTTTTACTTTTTCGTTGAGCTCTTCTACTTGTTTGGACAGTTTACCAGTTTCAGCTTTAGCTGATCCAAGTCTTTTGGATCTGTTTGAACTTGTAACTTCAATTTTAGTTCCTCTTTTCCTCCTCTTTAGGCTAGCGATTTTAGATTTGTCTTCTTTGATTATCTTATCCCCTTTTTTTTGTGTCCTTCTATTTCTCTTCGTCGTCTGCGCGCATGCCCTCTAGTTGGCTGATTTTGTTTTTTAATGCGTTAAGTTCCGTCTCCAAATGAGGACATATTTGGCTCTCTAAATAAAAAATCTCCAGATTAGAATAATTCATTATCAATTACCATTACATCAATGAAAACTTATAGGGAAAAATTATATTGAGGTAGTGGTAGGACAACAGCATTGGATAAAGGTAAAAAGAAAAACTAGGATTTTTTATTGCCACTCATGTTCGGATATTTCGTCAAAAAAAAGGCTATTTGTTAAAATCACATGGCATTTCTAAACAAACATTTGATACTTTAAAAGGTTTCAAGGAACGCTCAGAAAATATTCGGAGAAATGGACTGCCAGGCATCTATCAAATTTTAAACCGTTCCTGGCTGCCGGCCATTTAAACACAGCGTTTTATAATCATGGGGTATTGACTTGAAACTCTTGGCGGGATCCTTGTGGACCGACTCAGTTATCAGAGATATAAATTAATAATGGTTCATGACATACCTGGCAGCCCTGTGAGCAATATGAAGTGAATCCTGTGTTCTGCAGGATTGGCTACCCGAGCGGGCAAAATGGGTCCATCTTGCTGTGTCGGGATTTCCAGCTTTGATCCCGCACAAGAAAAAAAGTGCATGGAGCGGTTTATCCAGCCATGATGTATTCATGCTTACATGGTCAATAATGCATACTTAAAGAGGATATTAGAAGGCTGCGAGTGGATACGAATTTTATCTTCGAGTGTTGATTTTGTCTCGATCCCGAGAGGCGAAGCGAACGAGTAAGAGATATCAACGTGGGTAGAAAAATTCGTTTATATATATATATATATATATATAAACGTAAAAAACCTTATCGTCGAATCGGAGATTGCTCTACAATCATGGAGCTTTGTAAACAATTGTATAGGAAAATAAAAATTAAAACTTCGCACTACAAATCTGTTTCGAAAGGGTTAAAAAGTCCTCTCTCGTCAGGTGCATTTCATTTTTATGGACCTCGACTTCGACTTAGTTCCTAAAAATGCATTAATAGAACTCGGCCAGTATCCAGCCATGTTGTACTCATGCTTACATGGCCAATAATGCATACTTATAGAGGGTATTAGAAGGCTGCGCGTGGATACCAATTTTATCGTCGAGTGTTGATTTTGTCTCGATCCCGAGAGGCGAAGCAAACGAGTAAGAGATATCAATACGGGTAGAAAAATTCGGCTTCCGTTTCCGGTTTTCGTTTCAGCTGTTAACAAAATATTTGAATAGTTACAAAGTAACTAGGTAACATGCCATTCTAAAATAACGAGCCTTTGCACTACAAAATGACAGCACACAGGAAGCACCTTCGTAAAGCAGCTTTGCTTGGACTAATAGAAGATTTAAAACTGCCATCGAATCAAAACATTTTTTGTCTGTTCTATGTACTTACACAACTAAGGTCTGACTGTGTGACTGTGTGAGCCAATCTTTGGCGATAAAGAAGTTTAGGGCTAATGGATTTAGATGACGTCCTTTTAGCTTAATGCGATTCCTTTCTTTTTTGTTTTGTTTGTCTTTTGTTGTTTTATAACCGACAAATTAGAGTAAAATTGTGTGACTGTGTGACTGTGTGAGCCAATCTTTGGCGTTAAAGAGGTTTAGGGCTAATGGATTTAGATGACGTCCTTTTAGCTTAATGCGATCCGTTTCTTTTTTGTTTTGTTTGTCTTTTGTTGTTTTTTGTTTTAAATTAAAGTAAAATTAGAGTAAAACTGGACGAAATTAAAAGAGACCGTGTAAAGATGAAACATGGATGTCTTCAAGGATACTCTTTCGAGTCCTTACACTAGAACATGTTTCAAATTATTTTGTCAACATATACTGAGAAATCAAATTTCGTTGTGTAAGCGGCTAACGGTCCTCAAACGGGGTGAAGGGAATGGACAAATGGTCAGGTAAATCTGGAAAACAAATGACAAACAATCTATGTCTTGATTTTAAAAGGACTCTTTACCTGTAGCAGACAAGTTTCAGTCACGAAATAACGACTTAAGGAAATTCGATCGTGACGAGATGAATTGATGAGGAAGACATCCACAAAAACAGAAAAAATAGAATTATGAGTAGTTTACATATAATCTCGATTTCAGTGAGCATATCCATGAACAAAACATTAAGAAAAGCCAGAAAGTTGGAATCCTTCTCCGTTTTCGAAACTTAATATTTAGCAAGACCAGCCACGTAATGTAGCAGTTTAGTGAGTGGTGCGACCCAGGAAAGCTTGAACGAATAGACCAACGAGCACTAAGAGCAACATGAAGATTCTAATCTGATAAATGCGGATGCCTATCTCCTAACGCTGTTTACGAGACATCATTAGTGTTCATCTCTAAGGTCACAAACGATATCGCACCAGTTCACGTTGACATTCAGTTCACGTCCGTCACGTACCCACTGAGTACACCGTCCACTTCATTGCCAGAAATTTGGGACAATATGGAGCAGGCGGTTCTCGTGTTACAAGCAAAATGGCGCCGAAACAGTGTAAGAAAATGTATGGGAAAAGATTGTTTTTTCAAAACAGCTGTCTAAGAATGGGATATTCTTTCGCTGCGTACTTGGAAATGCAGCTGCATCGGTTAAAGCGTCCATCGCTACGAAAAAGAAATACTCAAATTCAAGCCTACCTCTTCCAAAGGTATGCAAGTAAACTCATAATTCTGACTCCACTCCCCACACAAACTCTTAAAATCTGCGTCGACTAGGTGTTACAATTCTTTTGCCGTGGGAACAACCTTGTGAAGATTCGCAACTGCGTAGATCGATATGCATTTTGCAGAAGTTTGCTCAACTAAATCGCTCGTAAACGGTCAAATATGTTGGCCCACAAATATTCCTCGAGCTGGGAAACTCTTCGTATTTTCACAGAGCTCAAAAGCCAAATACGGCATTTTTAAATACCCCAATTTTAGGAAGGAAGAACAGGAAAGATATAAGTCCCAGTAACTGCACAATTTGGCCGCCATTTTCCTTGTTTTGACGTCTCCTATGCCTTTCTGGGATAGAAAGGTACCAGACCTTCCTCTGGTGGGGTTTTACGAAAACAGAAAGTTACGTGTTCACTTCACTTCCACCGCCGCCAGATGGAATTGTCTTTAATACGATATACCGCTGATATGTCGTAACGGGCTCGAAATATCCCCGATCTCTGGTGATGTAGTGAATACCTATAACGCATCAATGTAACGTATTTGTTGGAGATGCATGTTAATCAATCTTTCACACATCATTTTCGCGTTTATGCCTCAGGTCACAGATGAATACAAAATGTTTTGCTCCATCTAACAGTCGTTTATATTTCCACAATATGAGAGCTATCAATTGAGAGCTCGTGCAAAATACTAACTTATTGACGGAGATACAAGAAGAAGGAAGAACAACAACCAAAATGGTAATATATGAAAACCTCTTTTTAAAGAGAAACTCCACCAATTTAATCTCTGAAAAACAGGCTGACAGTCTACATAACACTTTTGAAAACCAGTCTCTTTCTCCTTATTACAAATCCTTTGATAATTCTTCTCTACTTCGCGGGTTTGGTGATTTCAAAGACCTCAGGCTAGTAATTTCCTACGTGAATGAATTCTTCGTGAAAAAACCCGAGCAGAAGAAGATTAATTGACACTCTATCCTTAAGACTGAGTGAGATGATTGGCAGCATAGGTAGCTGGCAGACTATTCCATTATTTTAATTTTCAATGTCTGCAATGCCATGTAACTGCTTATAAAATACTGATTTGCCATACCATTGACTGAGCGATGATCATAACAATTTGCATCTTTAATTTTATCAACTTGCATCCCATCCAAAACCAAACAGTTCTAGCAGGGAAAAACGAAGCAAGGAAGCATTACACACTAAAGGAAAATTAAGAGAGTACCATGAAAATATGATGAGGCCCTTCAAAGACACTTTTGCTGGAAATTCGTAAACAGACCTTGTCTTCTGAAAGGGTCAGTATCTTGGATGCTTGATGAAAACTGTTAAGGCGAAAACCTTCATGGCTGTTAGCTCTCAGATCTTAGAAGTACTCCGTATAGTTCGATTCCAGATAAGAATATTCCATATTTTCTAGAGGAATTGCAACCTGTCTGAGAAATTCGATAAAAGCGAAAAGGTTTCATTTCCCCTCTAAAAGACCATAGGCTTGTACGAAATACAGACCTATCATCGCACTTGCACTGTGGATCCTTCATGTTGCTACAATTTTCAAATTTTTCCCAGTTCATTCCATCATTAGATCCCTTTAGTTGCCAATTGATAAGCGCTGAGTCTCCATTCTTTTTACCGTCTCTCAATGAGCAGTTTGTGATTACAAGCTTATTACCTGGGCCCAGATCAATAGACCACCATGAATCCTTAAATCCTGCTGTCCCACTGCTGGTGCCCCTCCTATGGTCAAATATGTCAACTGCGTTTCCCGGGCCATCGGAGGATCTGTAAGCTCTCAGTTCAGCCGACTCTCTCTTTAAGAAGCATATGACACCACGGCAGTTGTCGCCAAATTGCTTCCCAGTTGGCGAGATAACGCCTAAACAGAAAAAGAAATTTAGTTCAGAAAACAATCGAAAAGGGAACGTAATCCCTCCCACCCCCCCCCCCAAAACACGACCGTTTACGCCTAAAAACTACCTTTCAATCAATTTATCGGCTCATAAATCTGTCATTCTTATCCTTTTTCATGAATTTAATCGAACATATTTGCATCAGTTTATATGCAGAGATTATAAAAAACTGAGACGCTACATACACCACAGTTGTTTGAAAACCTCAGTACCGTTTATTATGACGGCAAAACAATAGCTGTGTTACAAAAGAAAAAGGCTGCAAATGCTCCTGGTTATCCGGCGTAATACCCACGTGGGATGCCTCACAAACTTTGCTTTCGTTTTCTCCCAAAATTGTAAGGGGGGTGGGGTGTTTATGACAGTAACTCGTGAAGAAGTGTAGCCTATTCTTGATTTTAAAATTCGAGCTACTGCTCCATCTTCTTACCTACGTTTTCTCAACTAAGTTACTTTTATGTCTAAAGAGATAAAGAAATAATGACGACCACTTTACAATGGCTAAACCACGCGTAGAAATAGATTAGCAACGGCACTACGTACTTTGTGCCTTTGTACTTACGCCATCTGCATTTAATATACTCATCAAGCTTCTCTTGAAGCCTCTTGCACTCCGACTCACTGTTATTCACTCTTTTGCATAGCTCTTCTATTTTAGTTGACATCTCAGTTTTTTCTTTCCTTAACTGTCTGAGCTCTTCTGGATCGGTTTCATCTTTTTGAAGCTTCGTTAATTCTTCTTTCTCACTCTTCAGCTTTTCAATCTGGTCGTCCTTCTCTTTCACAGCTAAGTTTTTGTTTTTCTTGATCTGTTCAATTTTTTCTTTTAATTTTGCTATCCTCTTCAGTTGTTCATCGTATGCCTTCTGCAATGCATCTCTTTTATCCTTGATTTGTTTGATTTCTTGTTTCCTTCGTTCATTCTCATCTTCCCATTTCTTCTTATCTTCACTGTGCCTACCCTGTAGTCGGCTAATTTCGATTTTTAAAGTTTTTTCTTCTGTTTTCATATCATTTAGTTCCTTTTCCAAACCAAGACAATGCGAACATTTTTGGCTTTCTGTGTATAAACAATCTCCAGATTAGCTTCTTTAAGATTACTCAAATTACTAGGAGTAACTTGAAATCAGAGAAATGGTATAAAGCAATATAAATGCGCAAATTTTCCGTCCAACTTTCGCCAAAATATTATAAAAAAAAATGCTGCCTTAGACTATAAAAAAAAAACAACTAAAAGTATGTAACTCATAAAAATCGTGACTAGAAAACAGATGAATTGGACAAATAAAACATTCACTATTATCACATATATAAAAGAAATATGGCAAAAACCCGATATCGTGTCCCACTTTGTATGCCCAATCTCACAGTGATGATAATGGGGTTTCAAAACCGATTTATTAAGAAATCAATTTATTATAATTTAATATATTAAAATGCTTTTGACAAGAATTTTTATTTAGCTTATTATATGTAAAAGTCAATTTCGATAGCAGAAAAATTTCAAAGAAATTAAGAGTCTTTTTTTTTTTTTTTTTTTTTCTGACCCTAAAGTGCTCTTATTTTTTCTTAAAAGTGTCCTATAGACTGGTGACGAGTTAGCGGATGATGGCGTAAAAAACTGTGAAAACTCTCACATCTCTCTGATCTCCTGAAAAGGAAGTTGCCAGTACGGTTCAGCTCTACCAAGGAGCACCGCGTGCATCATATGAAGATTTAGACAAAGACTGACAAAGTCAGTTTCTCGCCTGCGGTGTTCAGGTCAAGATTAGAACAAAAAACTCACATTACTGAATGTTAAGTTCGTTGCGTGACGAAATCTATGTTAGAAATGGATAGCTGTGTTTGTTTCTGTCGCTATAACATATTCCTTCGCACTAAGTGCGACGACTGAGCTTTTCTGGATCGGTCCCATCTTTTATAAACTTCAAAGTTAATTCTTCTTTCTCACTTTTTAGTTTTTCAATCTGGTCGTCCTTCTCTTTCATAACTTTATTGTTGTTTGTCTTCATCAGCTCAATTTTTTTCTAATTTTGCTATCTTCGTCAGTTGTTCATTGTACGATTTCTGCAAGGCATCCTTTTTTTAACATTGAGTTTTATAATCTCATTTTTTTTCCTTCCTTTATCCTCTTCATACCATTTCTTCGTATCTATTTCGTACCTACACTTTAGCGGGCTTCTCTCTAGATCCTCTACCCGCAACAGTTATGCCAAAATGCTTCCCTACCCAGGCAATAGTAGTTCCTATTTTAAAGAATATTGCCAATTTGTCACTCACGTCCGGTAAAATATGCTTAAAGAACTCAAGTCAGCTGTGATCAAACCTCTCCTCAAGAACTTCCTAACGCTGATACTGAAACCTTTAGTAACTTTCGTCCAATCTCAAATCTTAGATTTTTCTCTATTTCTATCGAGAAAGCAGTGTTCTTACAACTCAACGATTACTTGATGCGCAATGGCTTACACAAGCCCTTACAATCTGCTTCATACAAAGCCTTACACAGCACAGAGACGCCATTAACTAGAGTTCACAACGACATCTTACTTTCTGTAGAGAGCGGTTAGAATGTCATCCTGGTGCTGTTGGATATGTCTGAGGCTTTCGACACCGTCAATCATGAGATTCTTCTCACAAGATTGCACCAGCATTTCGGCATGATCGCACGCAATTTATCGACATCGAGCGTACGCAGTCAAACCATCTTGATCTATTAATAGGAGTGTCTCAGGGCTCTGTTTTGGGACCTATTCTGTATCTGATGTATACCATACCCATATCTACGAATGATGCACGATCCTCGCAGTAGATAGCGCTATTTATGCAATAGCGAAAATCAGACCTGAAAAAAATCAGGCCTGCACGGGACTCGAACCACTGACCTCTGCGATACTAGTGCAGCGCTCTATGAACTTCATATATTCATTGTATTTCATACCCATATCTGAAGTCCTCAAAAAGCACAAACTAAGTTACCATTTTTACGCAGACGACACCCAGTTAAAGCTTAACATAGAGAAAAATGACATTATTAATTCACTCTAAATTTCGTAATAGCCCTTTACTGGATGAGATCATCCTTAGTAATGAGCAACTCACTATGGCTAGAACAGTTACTAATCTTGGAATCATCTTTGACCAGGAAATATCATTCAATGATCAGATAAATCAACTTTGTAGAACTTCATTTTTCTTCTTGACTGTTTAAAATTCGTTAATATCTGACAGATGAGGCCACCTCTAAGGTTGTACATGCTTTTGTGACTACAAAGCTAGATTACTGCAACCATCTTTACTTTGGTCTGCCCAAATATCAAGTTAACAAAATGCAGAGGATTCTAAACACAGCTGCTGGAGTAGTCACTCGTTCATCCAAGTACGATCACATAACCCCTTTATTACAACAACTTCACTGGCTTCCTGTTTCGTATTGCGTTGTTTTCAAAATTTTACTCCTCGTCTATAAAGCTCTTCGTGGAGCGTGCCCATGTGCTATCTTCCAATGTACATCTTATTGACGGGTTATGTCTCTGAGTTATTACAGGAGAGAAAATCATCTCGAGAATTGCGCTCAAGTTCCCTGGGACTCCTAGCAACACCAACGTCAAGAACAAAAACGTATGCAGATTGAGCCTTCTCAGTCTGTGCAACAAACTTATGGAATAGCCTGCCTAACCATGTCAGAAATGTCGGAACACCGCCTTTATTTAAAAAGAATCTAAAACATATTTATTTTCTATATTTATCGACAGTTATTGTGTTCATTTTTAAAATAATTTTAACTAATTTCTTATACTTATTGTAAAGCGCCATAAGAGTTTCAGTTTTAGATATGTGCGCTATATAAATACTAATTATTATTATCATTATTATTATCATTATTATTGTTCCGGTTTCTATTTTTTTTTTCTCTGTTTCCATATCTGTATGAAGAAAAATCTCCAGATTAGCTTTTTTCAGGTTCCGCAAATTAGGACCTAGTCCGATTGGTCTGAAATCAGACGAGTGATCGGACGACCGCGAAGTATCAATCATGAGCTTCTATGAATATAAAGTTATGGAAATCTCACGGCTAAAAATCCTTGCAAAAACCGCAGTTTATATGATGAATTTTGTCATGTTTTCGAAACAAGAGAAAATCTGCTGGTAAACTATTATCTGAAAGAAAAAAACCTTCACTGGTAAATTTATTTAAAAGTTTGAAAAAAATAAAGAGCGATAACTTATTTAATACCCCAATCCGTGAGGATGAAGAGGCTTTTTTGGATCCAATCAATAATTGCAGAAAATCTTGACATATTTAACAAATGGTAAATACCACAGCCTACTGAGCATGCGCATAGGAGACCTATTTTAAACTTAAAACGAACATTTTGCTATTGAAATCAGTTTGTGTTCGTTTTTGACTCCATCGACGTCTCTTGGACAGACCCTTACAAATGTAGCAGACACAAATTGTACAGTATAAACCTACCATCAAGCAAAGGTTGTATATTCACTTCATCGGTTCTTTGGTTCTCCTGCTCTCTCTGTATTCTATCTCTCCGGACTGGATCTGTCGATTTGGTTTCCTCTTGTCGCCTCTCATTAGGTTCATCTAATGCATTTTTTTCGGATTCTAATGACCCCCCAGCTGCCTTCTTCCGGTTTTCATTGATTATATTGATGCTCTCCTGTATATCACACACACCCCTTTCGAATTCCGCTACTCGGGTCAATTCCGGCACTTCTTCCTTTTCCAGCTGTTTAATTATTGTCTCTAGGCGTTGGACCCTTGCTTTCATGTTTTGACTGTCTTTCTCTCCCATTTCCGTTTGCATTTCGTGGACGGTGTCTATTAATTGTCCGACTATCTCACGTGTTTCTTGATGCATCCGTTTCTCTTCCTGTATTTCTTTCTTCAAAAGTTCAACGTCCTTTCGTAACTTCCCACTTGCAGCTCGAGCGGATTTTAATCCAGCCCTCATTTTTTCTGTTCCTAGTTAGACAGTGGAAAGAAAGTTACAAATGTTAACCTTGGATGGCAAGGTTACAGGCTCAAACAAATCTCCTCGGGCAACAGTAACTTTACACTGGGTTAAAATAAGATTCTGAACAGCAACTCAGTTTAAAGCACATGCATTTGCATTTTTATTGGTAAAAATAGTTTAACTTGTCCTATTGTTTTCACTACATCTAACAAGGTTCTAATGATAATAATAATATAGTATTTCTGACCGCTCGCAGCCTAAGGCTGAATTACGGGTGCAGTTTAAGGTTGAGAACAGACGTCAGCATATCAGGCGCCTCTGGCAGCCGCTTCAGTCTATTGATCTCACCTTCCCACCCATCCCACCCCAGGGGAGGACATCCATCACACAGTAATCTCGTGTGTGGGAATTTAACGTCTCCTACCCCAACCCTGCAGGAGACGCAACCTACATTTCTTCGTCCCTATCCGAGAAGACTAGAATATCTAACCATTTCTTGACGTTATAGAAAGGCAGCAAATTCTTCTCAATTATTTTAAGACCCTGAGTGTTGGTCCGGCCGGGGCTCGAACCCTCCACCTCTCGCACAACAGTCCAGCGCTCTATCCATTGAGCTAACCGGGAGGCGGTTCTAAGCTCTAGATGAAGTACTTCAATATCGCAAAAACTATTAAGTTGAAAGGCCGATGACGCTCATTAACTCTAGCTTTCCATTGGCAAATTGTCCATTCGTTGATATCTTTAATTTTTTCACATAAAATAGAGCTTTAATATAATTACTTTCTCCTTACTTGGTGTAACTACGGTAATTATAACAAACTTCTGCTTACAGTGCAAACTGCATTAGAAATGTAACCCTAGCATGACAGACAAGTTGGTTATTTGATGATCGTTTCCCAAGTGGGTTTGAAGTTTTTATTTACGAAAATAAGTAGACCTAGCACTGAGTGAGCACTCTTCAAATCGCAAAATCACATACCAACCAGCTTTTCGACGGTACTTCTCATTCCTATCTTCTCAAGGGCATCTGTAAGAATTCCCAGCGTTGCGTCACTTCCTTTCATTTGGCGCCACCTTTTCGTCACGTTGCGCGCCCTGTCACTGTTAGAGCTGTTATCTTGCCCAATATTATCAACCTCAGCTTCTGGCAACTCCAAGAAAGTTCCTAGATCCCTCCAGAATTTACTTACCTCTTTGTATATTAATGATATTTCATTTTCAGTGACAATGGCTTGTCGCCATTGTGTGTCATTAGAGGTGTCTGCAAAACAATTGTTTATCTCATTGAAAATAAAATTGTTACTTGAAAGGTTTAAAGAAAAAAAGAGTAAAAAAAGACTTATTGGGAGCCGATGAAATTATTTACTTGGATGCTATAAGGTTTTATATCGATTACAGGTAACGACTTGGAGGGGATAGTCAGTTTATCTAATAGCGTTCAAGCTATAAAATTAATCCCTTGACAACCTTCATTCCTGGCTGAATCACTCATCTCCAGTGCGAGAAAGTCAGTTGTCTCTTGTCAAACTGAGGTAATTTCCAGGTTCTGACTTCGCAAAAGTAACTAAAAAAAGACAAAAGACTCCTGTAAGGACTTCACTTAACGAGTAATTAGGCGTTCTTTTTTTTCTTTTTCTGGGGAGCACGATAATTTTGTTATCAAACTCAATTTCTCGAGCGTGCTTCATAAAACTGTACGAGGGCTTCCCACCCCGTTTAAAACCCCTTCGGTAATTGCTTTTAATAACTGAAAATAATTAGACTCAGTCGTGAGTGAATGAAGACCCTGACAGAGTTTTTTCCGTGATTATCAAACAGATGACATCGTTAGACGGAGGGATACTACAATTATTATGCTAGAAAAAAAATGATGCCCAAGTGCCAGATTTTAGTGAGTCTCATGGAGTAACCGTTAGCCGTAAAACGGTCCAAAAAAGTAGCTGTTAGGCGTAAAAATTGAAAAATTTTGACCGTCAGTCGTAAAAAACGATAACCGTAAAAAATTTAGTATTAGCCTTTTGAAATGGCTAAAACTTCAACCGTTAGCCGTCAAAGCCATCTTCCCATGGAGACCCTCATTTGATTGTCACACCTGTTGTAAATGGCAACATCAGCACCGCGACTTTCTATTTATTGACCACCAATTGATTTGACTATTCAAGCTTCTAAACCTAGACCTTGTAGACCCTATCTGCTGAGCCGTTCGCTCTAAGTGTTCCGTATTAAAAGATAAACCACCAGTATTCCAGTAGAAAGACTTAACCCTTCCGGTTCAAATTTCCTTCCCCACCTTGGTAATATTCAAAGGACGACAGTCAGAAGCTCGATGTGAAGCTACGAAGTAATCGGTGTATAACGTCACTGACACAGATTCAATCAGTTATACCGGTACAAAAACATTTGACCAACCGGTACAACTGTTTGAATTTTCCCCTTACCAAGTCATAATGATACTCAACATTACCCTAGAGTTTTGTTAAAACTTAAATGTGTTCGAATATGCTATGAAAAACAGACGCCCTTCGCTAGCAGAAGGTGATATTGTAAACAATTTCGCCATGGGAAATGTATGAGAATTTGAAACGAAAGCAAGAATAAAAATTAATCTATCGTCATTGGCTATCCAAGGCAAGCTTATTGTTTTGATTACCTTATTGAACACTGTGCTAACTGCTAAAATGTGGTTAGAATTCCGGGTTTAACCACAGGATGCCTAATTAGATTACATAGTGACGTAAATTTTCCCAAAGTTCAGCCTGGCTCTTCCGTGCGGAAATGAAAAGCCCCAAACTAATTTTTATATCTTCGAGAACAACACTATTTCCACTTATAATGAGCTTAACCTGAACCGATTCTGAGTTATACCGCATGGAGAAAATGATAATTGGAAATTAGCTAAGAAATGCGATATTTGGATTTTGAAATAATGGTTATTTTCAAAAGCGTTCCGTCAGCTCCATATTAAATGGAATGGTCCCGTTTTTTACTTTAAGCATACCTCTATTGTAAAATGGATACGAGCTTGTTTTCTTTGGTGCTTTTCATGAGCAAAGTTCAGTTGCCTCTACTCGGGGCACTGATTTCCGCCATTTTATAATTACGGCTACCGACGCTCGTTTCAGTTTTTGTGAATTTTCTAGGATAAAGAAGCAAGTCTGGGAAAAAAAACCTTACCACTTTTCTATGTTCACTATAAGGTGTCTCTGACTATGCTGAAATATGAAGATAGTCATTTTCCGGTCGATGTGGCACCTCTCACGCGGTCTTGAAAAAAAGTTGCTCTAAAGAAGTTTTAAAGAGCGTTCTGAAAATACTCCGAGAAAATTGCTGACTGCAGGGCATTTATCCACTCGATAACCTTACCTGGCTGCCGGGCATTTACAACCAGTGTTTTAAAATCAAGCGGTACTGACTTAAAACTTCTAGCGTGATCCTTGTGGGCCAACTTAGTTATCAGACGCAGGAATAATGATGGTTGAAATAGAGAGTATTACAACGCCGCGCGTGAATACGAATTTTATCTTCCAGTGTTGAATATAACTCAATGATGACTGGGGAAGCAAACGAGAGATGTTACGAGGGGGGCATTGGGGACTCTGGGAAACCGCAAAACCGGAGAAAAAAAACCTCCAAAACCGAAAAACCGACGAAAAAAGGCAACAAAACCGCTCGCAAACCTGACAAAACCGCTACACTTTCACCTTTAAAGGGGTCAAAAAGGAAAAACCGAAAACAGCATCAGAGTTTTCGTGAAAACCGAAAACCGAATGCAAAAACATGTAAAATCCGCAAACCGCTCTAAACATCAAAGCCGAAAAACCGAACCTTTTTGGCCCAAAAACCGAAAAACCGATCCAAATAACAGTCAAAACCGCCAAACCGCCAAAGCCCTCCTCTGTTATCAACACGAGTAGGACAATTTCTCTTCACCAGCAGATATGTAATGTTCTGTTTACACAGACTCAGATACTGATTACACATTTTAATGACAGACAATTTAAGAAGCATCCTCGCAGAACCGAATGTAAAGATCATGTGCATCTGCTCTATTACTGATGCTGATCGCTACAGAACTTTTAAATGGTGAGTTACGCCATGAACAGGTTCATGTGTGACATGCGTTCTGCGTACTCCGGAAGCTAGGGACCAGTTCCATTCTTCTCAGCGACTCAGTAAGTAAGTTCGTTAAAAGACGAATGACATTAACCTTCGTTTTTTGAATACCTCTTTAGTTGCGAATTAGCTAGTTGACAAAACACCTTGGATAAGAGGTGCACTTTGTATAAAACTATAGAATATCAGATTGGCACTCTAAAACAAGAGCCGAAAATCAGTTAAGAGACGGAAATTAGACGAGATAGAGGAAAAAGATAAGAGCCAAACATTTCCGCTTTGTTTCATCATCAGATTTGCTAGTAGAAGACTGAAAAATGAAATAAAGAACCATCTGTGTAGACAATGAACAGGTTAACAGCCTGCCTCGTATCTTTCAGTCAGAAGTCTCCGACAATTCGTCTTCAGAGCACACTTTGCCGGAGAACATTAAATTTATCTTCTTAGAATGTGCAGTCAGCAGTACTTATGAAATCTGTAGCGTTTTCTTACAGCAACTTATACAAAGAGACCTAAATGCATATAAATTTCAAATACCTGAAGACTTGCCATCAAACGGGGAAGTAGTTACTCTTAAATTCTGTGGTCACCACAAAAATGCAGTTATTCCGCAAACAATTCTTTATGGTAGACGTGCTGAAATGTCTCTCAAAGCTTCCCTTGCCCTCGGCATCCGTTTCAGCTGTTGACAAAATATTTGAACAGTTGGTAAGTAACCAAGTGATATGTCATTTTACAATAAAGAAACCTTTCACTACAAAACAACAGTGTACAGGAAGCACATTTGTAAAGCAGATTTGCGTGGGCTTATAGAAGATTATAAACTGTCAAATTATGTTGCTGTCAATCTCTCGTTTTGCATCACTGAACGTACAGCTATTTAATGTGACAGCCAGTGAGTCGTAAAACTTAAGGAATACAACGAATACAGATCCCACTCTGATACATGCGAAGAACTTTTTAGAATATGCCAATCTCCTTAAGCTGCGCCACAGACGTTACCCTGCGAGCAGAAGTCCCTTCGATCTTCCTAGAAATTTCGGGAAGACCTCTCCCTGACATTTCTAGTAAAATCGAACGGACGTAAAACTTAAGGAATACAACGAATACAGATCCCACTCTGATACATGCGAAGAACTTTTTAGAATATGCCAATCTCCTTACGCTGCGCCACAGACGTTACCCTGCGAGCAGAAGTCCCTTCGATCTTCCTAGAAATGTCGGGAAGACCTCTCCCTGACATTTCTAGTAAAATCGAACGGACGTAAAACTTAAGGAATACAACGAATACAGATCCCACTCTGATACATGCGAAGAACTTTTTAGAATATGTCAATATCCTTACGCTGTACCACAGACGTTACCCTGCGAGCAGAAGTCCCTTCGATCTTCCTAGAAATGTCGGGAAGACCTCTCCCTGACATTTTTAGTAAAATCGAACGGACCTCTGCTCGCAGGGCACACAGATGTTTATGAGACATCTCAGGGTTCATATACATGGAACGATATTGCACCAATTCACGTTGACATTCTTTTCGTCCTCATCACACCTAGTACACCATCTACTTTCTGAAAATGGTTATAACGCATCGATGTGATGTATTTGTAAGAATTCAACTACCAACACCATATATTAATCAGTCGTTTACACACCGTGTTCGCGTTTGTGCTTCACGAAACAGACACAATCAAACAATCGCTCATTTCTTCACTTTAGTCTATAAACTAAAATCT
Organism: Stylophora pistillata; assembly: GCF_964205215.1. Classification (NCBI taxonomy): domain Eukaryota; kingdom Metazoa; phylum Cnidaria; class Anthozoa; order Scleractinia; family Pocilloporidae; genus Stylophora; species Stylophora pistillata. The sequence continues at coordinate 17,585,893 of NC_142530.1, forward strand.
CCTCCAAAATATTAACTTGGTGATGAAGGTACGTAGATAAAAATCCTTACATTAGAAAAACCTACTTGTAATAGAGAAACTCCATAGAAATATTTTTGTTACTGATATTATTGAGAAGTAGACTGACAATCAACATAACACTTTTAAAAGCTACACTCCTCGTCGCCATTAACAAAATACCAATAAAATTCTGATCTGCCATATCCTCGAAAAATTGATCATAAGAATTAGCAACTTCATTCTTTGGATACAATGAAATATATGAAGTTCATATATTTTGAACCGCGGTATTAGATACGTATGATGCACGATCCTCGCAGTATATAGCGCTATTTAAGCAATAGCGAAAATCAGACCTGAAAAAAAAAAACAGGCCTGTACGGGATTCGAACCACTGACCTCTGCGATACTAGTGCAGCGCTCTACCAATTGAGCTAACAAGCCAACTGGAAGCAGGCCGTTAAATTGATTCGTAATAAACCCGTGAAAGTGATAAATCAGATACAATGAAATATATGAAGTTCATATATTTTGAACTGCGGTATTAGATACGTATGATGCACGATCCTCGCAATATATAGCGCTATTCAAGCAATAGCGAAAATCAGACCTGAAAAAAATCAGGCCTGTACGGGATTCGAACCACTGACCTCTGCGATACTAGTGCAGCGCTCTACCAATTGAGCTAACAAGCCAACTGGAAGCAGGCCGTTAAGTTGATTCGTAATAAACCCGTGAAAGTGATAAATCAGATACAATGAAATATATGAAGTTCATATATTTTGAACTGCGGTATTAGATACGTATGATGCACGATCCTCGCAGTATATAGCGCTATTTAAGCAATACCGAAAATCATCTTTTTTTAACTTGTAAACTAACTGTTCAGAGAGCGTGAGCGAATCCACCTATAAGTTGCCATGGTTACAGATCTCCTCCCTGATCTACCCTAGATTATTCACACCGTTGATTAATTTCGTACTCTAACCCAAGTTTAAAGACGAGCGAGCTTAAAGGACTCAAGCCCTTTTCAGTTTCCACTGTTTGGCAGTCATAACTACTTCTGACTTTTCAAGCAGCTGTTTCGAGTTATTGTTGACAACTATCAACTTAAGTGGAGGTGGCTAGTGGCTAGTAGTGGAAATTTACAGAGCCGTGAAGCAGTTAGATAAACATCCACCACTAGCCACCTCCACCTAGGTAAATAGTTGCTATAGTATATACTAAAACAGTGAGATGACAGATGATTTTAACCCATTTATTCCTGCAACAATTTCAATATTTTCGGGCGCAAATCGGGCGTAAGTTGCTCGAAGGTAAATAGCAAAGGATATTCGGAGTTTTAGTAGCTGATCAGGCACCTCAACGCCATCCAAATTTGATAGGGCGAGTGCAATAAGAAGTCTTCAATATGAAAAATCCATCCCAAATTGAACGCGAAAAGTCATGTGATCACTTGTTAATGATGTCAACAATGGATATTTTTGTTTTCTCATTCTACCTAAAACTTTGAAGTGACTGACACTTTGTTACTTTCTCCTAACGTGTCCGCCATTTTTTTTTAATTGCACTATCGCGACTTACTGATCAATTAGTCTAATTTCAACTTTTTCCACTCAATTTCAGCTATCTACACCGTGTGGGACTAATTGACGAGTTCTCGGCTGATGAGCATACTGAACTTTTTGCAGGTATATTATTAGGTCTAAAATCATACGAGCACGAAGCGCGGTTGCGCGGGTTCGATTAAGACTAAAAATTTCACGATACAAATTTGGATTATCACTTTATTGCATCTATTTTAAAATCGCAAAATTCACTCACCCAAATAAGGAATCTTTTAGTCATATTTTAATGATCCAAAACTCAGCTTGTTTATAGAGAGCTGCAAAGCTTCTTTGTCTTTTATTTACGCACAATTTGATTGGTTACTTGAAAATCTGAATTGGTTGTTTTGTCCTTTGGATTTTTTTTAATTTTAATTACGAACCTACACAGTGATGGAATTCTTCAAATGCCGGCAAGTTATGGATAAATATTATATAAGTTCACAAATTTGCTCGCCTCAATAGTTACGAATGATTAATGATGTCAGGGTATTCTGTGCAATGTCAAGTATCATCTTAAGATAATCCTAGATTGCTTCAATTTCTTCAACACTCCAGAACTTTTATTCTCACAATTTCTCATTTTATAAAACATTCTCGTATTCTTATATTCTGTGTGAAACGAACGAGTCAAACATTTCGCATCCATATATCTTACAGGACACGAAGGGGTTAATTGGGGACAAAGTTTATTGAACGTGGTTACTGTGGTTTCTTTTCATGATAAACATTTTCTACATATGAACAATTACGTCTACATGATCAGTCAATTCCTCTCCCGATCTCAAGTTACCCTCCTCAAAGTCAGTGTTATTTGATAAGGTATAGCAAAGAAAATTTGGCCACGAAAAGCAGCTCTTTGCTGAGCTTTGCCCGTTGGCCGCAGTGACTCCGTTGAATATTAAGTTGCTGTGCTCTAATTTTCTGTTTGTTGGCATCAAGTTCTTTATTACGAGCCACGAAGCATGACGAAGGGAATTAAGATCAGAACACACAGTCATTGTTTTAAAGCTGTCGTTGAATGCCATTGCTGGCTTATTTGCATAGAACTAAATGCTAGTTTGGAAAATAAAATCGTACAACAATTGCTGACTTTTATAAACATGAGTTTGATAAGGTGTTTGGGGTCCTCTCCGATCTCGAGCATGTAAACTTCCTTGGATGAAGTGCCTACTTCCCTGTCTTAAGACACGACTGTTTTGAACGAATGATAAGGTTCTCTTGATGTTAATGATAAATGGCGAAATGGCAAAATGTTACTTAGAGATTCTAAGGCCCCTTATATGGTGGCATAACTTGCCTGTGATGACATTTTTTGCCTCCTGAGGTTGATCAAACGTCAGAAACATTTACGTAACCGACAACGGTTCTTTTCAAGACTACTCTCCTTCGGATGATCAGACTACCCTATACATCTTATTCCAAAATAGCCACCATTGTATTATTCTTTTATACTTATGTTAATTGGCCCTCGATGCCTCGATCGCATCTTCAGAATTGAAAAGAATTTCTTGGTAGAATCGAGGCATCGAGGGCTAATTTACATGAACATAAAAGAATTATAAAGTCTCAGCCATTTTGGAATAAGGTGTATCGAAATTTACTTCCTGGTTCAAAACATAAACTGACTATTCTTAAGGTAGAACTTACCGTTTATATCGATCCTGATTAACTGTGCACCACCAAAGTAACTTTTCACAAACGCTTACGGCAGTTCTCTTTGAGATAATTATACTTGCATGATACTCTTACCGCAGAAAGCTGTTGTAGCCGGCCAGACGTCGACTGGAAGGGAACTCAAGGACCTATTGTACACTGTGGCAGATTTTGGTATATTTAAACAGACAATTTGTAATTGAATCAATGCATTTCTGTGACTCAGCAACTTAGGTTTCGAAATTAGCTATCTTCCTATATGTGCACGATCCTTCGCAGTAAAGCACTATTTAAGCAATAGTGAAAATCAGACCTGAAAAAAATTCAGGCCTGTACGGGATTCGAACCTCTGACCTCTGCGATACTAGTGCAGCGCTCTACCAATTGAGCTAACAAGCCAACTGGGAACAGGCCATCAAATTAATTCGACATAAACCCGTAAGATGATAAATCAAACAACAAACATATGAAATACATATATATGAACTGCGGTTATGAAACGTATATGTGCACGATCCTTCGCAGTAAAGCGATCCCTCGCAGTAAATAGTGCTTTACTGCGAAGGATCGTGCACATATACGTTTCATAACCGCAGTTCATATATATGTATTACATAACTATCTTCCTGTTGTAATAAATTTTTAAGAATCTAGTTTATAAGTTCATACCCTGGAAAAGACTTGCCTACCTCACTAGTCAGTCAAAAAAATGCTGACTGAAAAATGTTCAGGATTACTCGACAACATTTCATCTCAAGTGTATAATTACATTGACACAGTCAGCCTCTTTACCATGCCAATGATCAAACGCCAGCATGCAAAGTTAAGTCATTACTGTTGTTCATTCAACTTCTAAGGAACAACAAGAAATCTCCTGGGTTCTAACAGCCAGAGGACACTTAAGAATGACAAAATTATACGATTGGTGGAGATTCTATCGAGATACGTAAGATACCCCCCTACCCACGCTTTGTACACTGGATGTCCTGCGTCATTCACAAGATCGAGCTGAGCCGGCGCATAGCCTCAAGGTCCCATGCTTTAACTCTTTAGAAACTTAGAAAATTTCATTTAACAACTGCGTTCAAAATGTAAATCAGCCAACGTAAACAGCTTTCCAGTGGCCGATTTACGTTATCTGAACAATTAGCTTCTTCAGGTGTTCGGATTGCATTCCGGGTCAGGTGAGCGACAGCAATGTAATCCCACTGATAGCTTGCGATAAACATGTTCGGTACAGAAATTGATCTATGACTTAATCTGTGTATTTACTGTATAGACCCATGGCAACGTGGAATCTATTTGTTTTATATGATAAAAAAAAGCCAATTTGACAAATGGTAAACACCCAGCGTAACTCAGGGGTCAAACGTCTGCGCACGCGCACTCAGATCAAAGCCCGGTGGCTAATTTGCAATTGTGTGCAAGACTTTTCTATCGAAAACCCGAGCGCGACGTAGTCTTTCTCAGTTTCCGAGAAAAGTTCAAATTTTCTTAGGCTAAACCTTACAGAAGTTGGTGTTCTATGGTTTCCCTACAGTGTGTTAGTTTACACCTCCATACTTTTTCTCTCATTTTTTTTTCAAACATTTATTCATGCGTAAAGCCTGTCACAAATGTCAATAATTCGCAACCGTACATTGGCTAAATAATACGCTATACCTGTCAGAATTGAAAAGTCACTGTTTTTCCGATCTGCTTAACTTCGCGGCCGTCAAACCATTCAAAATTTTTCACAGGTGAGTACTATCCATCCGGGTATTTTCCGCGGACGGGCACTATGGGCTGATAGTGTCTCTCCTCGGATGAACACTATCGCGTCACGTGATCAATTTAAACCTATAAGAATCGGAAAAAATTTAGTGGTGAACTCTAAGCTATGTTAATGGCGGAGTTCCCGGGAAACACCGAGAGAAATGTGCTAAATCCGGAAAAACTAGAGCCTCAAGACATATGTGACCATGGCAGGTCCATGTTTAATGCAGACAGTCAACTGGCAAGAGTTGCAGGGGTGGAGAAAGATTCGATAATTTTCCTTCGTCACCGAAACGATCTAATAAAGTTGACAGTCGAATTCCCCCCTTGTGACACCCCAGTTAACTCATACGTCTTTTCTACTCCACTTGCCGGAACGAAACAACTCTATCAAGCGGTGGATAACCTTGGCAGAAGAACATCAGTTTGTTATCGGCTAGGAACGAAGTGGTGCACTAATTGTCGCAAAACTAGAGAAAGTATCCCTAATTAAAGACAGAGTCCCAGAACAATACAAAGCACCAGCAAAAAGAGAGGTACATTTGTGGTATTGCTACACTTATCTTTGGAAATGTAAAAGTACGATTGCTTGTTGTCTGTTACCTATTTCCTTAGTTGCACATGTATTAACACTTATTACAAATATTGTAGCATGAATCTCCTCAGTCCAAAGATACAACCTGAGATAAGGGTTTCTCCAAAGATCAAACTTTCTAAGGTGACAATGCTTAGTTTGTTGTTTTATTATTGCGGCAGTAAAAAACGTCTGGATGTCCAGATATCCTATACAGTGATTGGGTGGCAAGCCGTGGCCAATCAATGCAACGACTAAAGTCCTTATACGATGAATATATGAAGTTCATATATTTTGAACTGCGGTTATAGATACGTATGATGCACGATCCTCGCATATATTCATCGTATCTGATTTATCATCATGGGTTTATTACGAATCAACTTAACGGCCTGCTCCCAGTTGGCTTGTTAGCTCAATTGGTAGAGCGCTGCACTAGTATCGCATAGGTCAGTGGTTCGAATCCCTTCAGGCCTGATTTTTTTTTTTTTCAGGTCTGATTTTCGCTATTGCAGAAATAGCGCTCTCTACTGCGAGGATCGTGCATAATACGTAACTAAAGTCCTTACAATTAAATTTCCTGTAGCAATTCCTAATCATGAAAACCCTGGTAATAAAAATCCTAAACTTCATTCCTATGTAGTGAAACTCTCAATCAAAATACTATAGGTTCCATACATCACTATGGAAACACTTAAACACTTATTATTATTATTATTACTATTATTATTATTGTTATAACAAAGAAATTATAGTCATTTTAGATTTTTTTTCTCATCAATTACGTATCTTTTTTTTTTCTGTTTTTAAAAGGGGAAGTGGCATTTGAAATCATACCTGCAGACCCACACTAGATTCTCTTTCTTTTTATTTTTGGTCTTATATTCTCCTTATTTCCTACAATAATTTCAATTTGGAAACTTATTATGCTAAATCATCATTATTCCCATTTGAAAAATCCCACCTTTTCCTAGATATGCAGTATTTCTACATCCCAGTAATGAGACTGTGATTCAATAAAGGAGGTAAAAGAGAATCTGGCTTAGGATTCTGCATCTCTTGTAAGGCTTTCACAGTGTGCGCTATTGAGCTACGGATGCAAGCGGGAGGTTGCTAAGAGCGAGAGAAGAGTAAGAGTCGCGCGAGGCGATAGGGGAGAGCGACTATAGCTTCTTGAGTGCTTAGCAACCCTCCATAACTCAATGGTGTACGCTGTGGTGTTAATCATTTGTTTATACCTGATACATTGTAACAAAAGAGTTCCCTTTTATTTAGTAAAACTTTCGTGACCAGAAAAAACAAGCGCAGGGAAAGTAGTTCTTCGCATTTGTGGCTAACTGATACATTGTCACAAAAGAGTTCCCTCTTATTTTAAAAAATCTTTCGACACCAGAAAAAACAAGCGCAAGGAAACTAGTCTTTGCATTTGCTCACGTCAGCAGAGTGGTGGACACTGAATTGACCAATCAGAGCGCGCGCTTTACTTTGGTTATCCTATAAAAAATGTTTGTGGTGACAACAATTATGCGTCTGTCCTCCATAATAAGTAATAAACAATCAAAATACGTCTGTGATTCACTTCATCATAAAATTTCCCGTTGTGCAAAACGATGACGTGTGTGTGATGTAGAACATCTTTATGCTAACACCTCAGAAAAAAATCCCAAAATACCTGATTCATGCGTCAGCTGTGAGCTCACCTAAAATAGAAGCACTCAGGAAACTAGAGTTAAATTCACCTGGGCCTCAAGAAGCGCATCTTTGGTGCTCTTCAAACTTCCCGCGTGCTTCATTTCCTTATGAACGCACAGCTGATTCATGAAACAAGTTTTAGGAAGGGGGATGTCGAAGCTTTGAATTGGATGACTGCTAAGGCGTTTTAGAGAAATTCAGTTCAGGTCCTTGCTCGGCATATTAGCACGTATTGCTAGGGGCCTAATCAGCCTCAACAACCCGAGTTGAAATAAAGTTACCTACCTACCCACCCCAAGATGTTGGCGATGGTGGGATGGGTGGGTGTGCTTGGCAGATTAGCACGTATTGCTAGGGGCCTAATCAGCCTCAACAACCCGAGTTGAAATAAAGTTACCTACCTACCCACCCCAAGATGTTGGCGATGGTGGGATGGGTGGGTGTGCTTGGCAGATTAGCACGTATTGCTAGGGGCCTAATCAGCCTCAACAACCCGAGTTGAAATAAAGTTACCTACCTACCCACCCCAAGATGTTGGCGATGGTGGGATGGGTGGGTGTGCTTGGCAGATTAGCACGTATTGCTAGGGGCCTAATCAGCCTCAACAACCCGAGTTGAAATAAAGTTACCTACCTACCCACCCCAAGATGTTGGAGATGGTGGGATGGGTGGGTGTGCTTGGCAGATTAGCATGTATTGCAAGGGGCGTAATCAGCCTCAACAACCCGAGTTGAAATAAAGTTACCTACCTACCCACCCCAAGATGTTGGAGATGGTGGGATGGGTGGGTGTGCTTAGCATATTAGCATGTATTGCTAGGGGCCTAATCAGCCTCAACAACCCGCGTTGAAGTAAAGTTACCTACCTACCTACTGAGTTACAAAGTTTGGCTGCTTATGACTCTTCGAACAACTTTTTCTCTTTAAAGAAACTTTTTTATCTGGTTTTCATGAATTATCCTTCCTCAGCACTCGATTTAAAGAAAAATGCCTCTTTAATTGCGTTTAGCACCTTGTCAAAAAGTATTACATTTCATTAACTCTCTGAGTCCACTTAGGTATTCTACTCATTCGTCATTTTTGCTTTTTGCTTCAGTAAACGGCTGAACACAAAACGTTTCAGTCAATCAAGCGATCTTTCACTTTTCCACTTTAAGTCTATCAACTGAAAGCTTGTCCGAAATACTAACGTACTGAAAAAGCCACAAAAAGGAGAAGTAACACCAAAAATGATAGTATTAGTGAAGAGAAATTGCTTAATTTTTTTTATTAATACTGGTGTTTATGAAAAATAGGCTGACAATCTACAAAACACTTTTAAAAACTACACTCCTTATCATGGTTATTATAGCATCGATAATTCTCCCTCGCTTCCTGCTTTTGAAGCATTAATTATCAGTAACAAGTAACGACTTGGAAGGGATAATGAGTACACCTGATACCGTTTTATGAGTTTATGAAGTTTGACATAAAAACCTTCATTGCTTGCTTCTAAATCATCCATCCGTCCAAGACGATCGGTTTTGGATCACGTGAAATTTTGGCCATCTCCAACTTCTGACTAGGCTTAATTAGCAAGAGGAATAAAAAGAACTTATCATTACGAAGAAAATAAAGTGAGTGACTAGTTCCCAGTTCAATGGTCATGTCTTTGATACCCGGAGGTGAATTTTGGTACATAGGCAATAAAAATGTGTGCCGTTATGAGGAGCACAGTTTTCTGCATTTTGTTAATTATTATTATATTTATCATTAGTATAATTTCAGAGCTGAGCAATGAGTTTTCAGCAATCTGATTGGTCGAGCAGTTCCTTATATGACGCTA
>NC_142530.1:17602500-17605000 GCF_964205215.1 Stylophora pistillata
CACTGTTACACTTGGTTTCCATGTATTACCTTTCCTCAGTACCCGATTCATTAACAATATTTACAAAATTCTTATGCCGTAGGGAACCTAAGAAACATAACGAACTTCCCTAAATTTAAAGGAAACCATGAAAACTAGGGCAAAATAATTTATTAAAAATGACGATTATAAGACAAGTTCCATGTGTGTAGAGTACAAATCTAACTTATATATTCAAGTAATTTTAAATAAGTCAATATCTGAAATTAAATATTCAGCGATGGAGATCAATCTGAAGACAAAACAGCCTTGACGAGCTCGTTGGGCGAGTCAAACTATAAACAACGCGGAAAAATACTCAGCGATACTTCACAACAAAACCTCTAATAAGAGATGTATTATCCAACACGCCAAATTGTTATTTCAACCCGAGCGAATTTCGCTTATATTTCTGGAGTACAAAATATCTCCTGATATTTGTACTCGTTTCGCGCGCCACTGATTTGTGCTCTACGAAGCACAGTTCGATGAGAAATACTCTCAAGCAGCGGTGCAGTTTTCCTTAAAATAAATAGCTCATACCCTTGGCAAGTGATCATAGAAGTTGGCTTCTTAAATCTTTTGAGGGGTAGTAATACACTGACCTTGCTTTCTGAAAGGTTATTATTTTCTCTCGGCTGCTTGATGAAAACTTTATAGATTAAAGCATCTATTATAGCTCTCAGATCCTTAGAAGTACTCCGTAGAGCTCCATTCTAAATAGGTATACTCCATATTTGCCAGGGAAAGTTCTACCTTTCTGGAAAATTCGAAAAAAAAAAAAACAAAAGCTCCCACTTCCCCTCCAATACTAAACCAATTATTCGCCTCAGGTTCGGTGAATATTGTCGAATAATCCCCTCGACTTCGTCTTGGGGATTATTCGACGATATTCACCTCGCCTTCGGTGAATAATTGTTAATTAGGGACTTTAAGAAACCACGACGGCGACGCCAAGGAAGACTTCGATTATAAAATAAATTTCTACTCTGAATTAGAATTTCAAAAATGGCTGCAGGAGCTTGCTGTCTCATACAGCGCCACAGCTCAACTTCAGTAGGACGTATAAAGTAGCCGTTGAGTTCCAAATGGAAATTAAAATAATTTGCCGTCGCGGTTTCGGTTCACAGACGACGCAAATTTTGGCGATTTCACGTTGTTGTTTTGCATAGGACGGCTAAGAAATGTACAAAGTTTCAAAACCCACGTGCTGAGCTCTTGTTCTGCCAGATAGATCTCTTGTTTTTCCACGTCCTCGTTGCCGTCTCCATCGTAGTTTCTTAAGGTCCCTAATAGCAGTCAGGACGGCAACGCCAAGGAAGACATCGATTGAAAAATGAATTCCTACTTTTATCTAGAATTTCGAAAATGGCTGCATGTGTTTACCATCTCACACAGCGCCACAACTCAACCTCAACATAACGTATAAAAGTACCGTTGAGTTGCAAATGGAAATTGAAATAATTTGCCGTCGCGGTTTCAGTTCTTAGACGACGCAAATTTTGCTGATATCACGTTTTTTTTAGGGAGCTTAAGCAACCACGACGACGAACGGAGGATGACGACCGGAAGAAGCATGAACGTCACTGCGCAAGCGCGAACCAAGAATTCCGTCGTCTTGCCGTCGACGACTTGAGAAGGACCTGTTTCATGTCGTCGTGAACTTCCGAACTTCAAAGCAGTTTTTCTCATCGAAAGGTGCGGGTTTATTGTCGTTTTTTTGACAGTCTATGGCCGGTTGGAGTTTGTATTCGCTTCTTCGGTTGATTTAAACCTCTATGTTCGGTTTTCTAAACAGATCAGATTCTAAAACATACATACATACATACTTTATTTATTCCAGAAGCAGACTATGTATACACTAAGAGGAAATGGAAAATATGCTTCCAGAAAAGGAAGTTAAGAGGTTATCCCTATGTGAAAACTCCCTAAAAAATAAGTCTAAATGAAAATAAAATACTTAGTTATAATTAAATATTTAAATACAATTTAAGCTGAGATTTAAAATGCTGGAGATTATCAGCTTCCACTATGTTTCTTGGTAATTCATTCCATAATTTAACAATCCTAATGAAGAACGAATGTTTATAACAATTTAGTCTTGCTGGTTTGACGTAAAGTTTGTACTGATGATTTGCTCTCGTACATCTAGTTGTGGCAAAATCAAAAAAGTTTCCAAAATCTAAATGGTAAAAACCAAAAATAATTTTATAACACTCAATTAAAGATAGATAAGTTCTACGGTCTGAAAGAGTAGGCCATTTTAGCAATTTGCATCGATCTTCGTAGGACATGTCTCCTTTGCGTTGATCTAAAGCAAGTCTTGAAGCTCTTCGCTGTACATTCTCAAGAGCATGGATGTCCTTGACGAGGTAAGGACACCAGACAGGTACCACATATTCCAAAATTGGCCGTACAAGAGATTTATAGAGCATAGAAAAAATATTTGCATTAGCGGTGCCTATCGAGCGTTTAATAGAAC
>NC_142530.1:17607500-17705000 GCF_964205215.1 Stylophora pistillata
AACTAAACTCCGAATAACCTTTGCTATTCACGTTTTAGCAACTCGCCCCCAAAAATATTACAATCGGTGCGGGTATAAACAATTTTAAACTCAGTTTAAAAAATAATATTTTTGAGCGATATTACCTCACTGTTGTAGTAGCTACAAGAACAACTATTCACCTCAATGTCGGTGGCTCGCGGTGGATATTTAAATATCCACCGCGAGCCCACCTCCACTGCGGTGAATAGTGCTAAACAATCTTTTTATATCAATTTAACTGATTATCTCTCCACTCATTTATTCGTAAAATAACTTTTTCAGATTGGTAAAAAAAGACAATGTCTATTATGACGGTATACCCATAGCTATGTTGCAAAAGAAAAAGACTCCAGCGTAATACCCACTTAAACTGAGAAAGCAACAGTCAGCGGAAACGTTAGTTAGACGTCGACAGTAGTCTTCGACTCGTGCCTCTTGAAATTTTTCCCGTGATCTTCCAAAACCCAAATGAGGTTTTACACCGGTAAATCAATGGCCAATGCAGTCTATTTTTCTAAAGTCGAACTACTGATCCATCCAACTACCATTAACCTACATTTGCCTTATTAAATGACAAGCAATTAATGACTGCTACTTGACTTGGCCATCGTTGTTTCATGGTGCAAGAGATAACGCAAGGCAAGTCATCATCATCGTATAAAAGAATAGTGTCCAGTACTCACGACTTTCGAAATTCTTGAGCTTCTTTAGCCCTTCTTGTAGCCTTTTGATCTCTTGCCCATTGTCGTTCTCTTTCTGTTCGGCTCTTTTGTTTTCTTGGATAGCTCTCCCTTTTCAGCCTCAACCTGTTCATTTCTTGTTTTTAATTTTCTTTCTTGCTTCGGTTGTCTTTTGTTCGTTTGAACAAACTCATCAATTTTCATTCTCAATGAATCGTTTTCTCTTTTTGTATCGTTGAGTTCCTTCTCCAAACAAGTACACCGCTGACATTTTGGGCTTTCTAAAAACCATTTCAAGATAAGAATCGCTTGATTAAACTCAATTTAACCATGTAGTATCTGTGAATCCGCAGCAACCCCAACCAAGAATGATTTTTCTGTAATTACTCAGTTCAACTCTCTGGGCTTTTATTTCAAACGTGGCCCGATGAACCCGTAATTTATGAGAGACTGGTTAATAAAGAATTGTAGGTTTTTGTTACTTCCCAGTCTGAGACCAAGGAATAGCTGATTAAGACGGAGAGATGTTTTTCTACGTTCAGTGGCAAAAGCCTATGACTGGGTCTTCTGGGAGTGAAACCCCTAGATTTGCCCTGGCGTTTCATCGGCGTCAAGTGTTTGATCGAGAATATACCGTATGCACATTCAAAGGGAAAGTATACGTTTATTTTTTAATCTAACTGCCCTGATTTTCATCTCAGCTTCAACCATATGTCAAATGGAAAATAATCTAAAGAAGAGCACCATTCATCTTTGATCAATACAAATAAGAATACTAACAATGATGGTAATAGTAAAAATTAACATAGTTATAAGTTGTTATTATTTATTAGCAGTCCTTTTTACAAATAAGCCGCTCTATATTGGGGATCGGACGACAGCCATAAAGGGAAGAAAATAGACCTTAAAACAAATGGGATGATTACGATAAAAGTAGGTAAAGCCATGATCTTTGCAAATGATCTGCAATTTATGCAATTGCTGAAGAGAAGATTATAATCTCTTGGTTCCACAGGGTAAGGCTGATAGATACTGACCCAGCTCGTCTAACATTTTCTGCCTCTGGTCTTCCATATCTTCCTGGCACTTTTCCAATAGTGCAAGGCTGGTCTCTATGCCTAGATTTTCGATCATAGTTTTTAGTTCTTTCATTTTGGTATCTTTCTCCCGTTGCTCAATCTTCACATCCATCGCCAACTTTTCAACTTCCCCTCGTGTGCTTCCACTCTGTTCCGGAGTGTAATTCTGTAACCCTGGCTCCAGTTTTACCGTTCCTGTGCACAAAGAGAAAAAGAGTTGCAGCGTAGGGTTAAAGGTCTTACAGGCCCATTATTAGATCACCAAGCAAATATTTTCACGCTGGCAACGTTGCACTGGATTCCAGTAAGAATTTCTGGCGCACAATTACTAGAATTTTGTAGTAGTAAAATAGTTCAATTTCTTGCAAGTCATTCACTTTTAGGGCATCAGTTGATTTTTTAATAAATGTAAGGCTCTACATCTCCACTCCCTGGGCGCTGACACGCCGGTGGAACTCACAAGCCATTGTTTTTCTCCAGCAAAAAATTTGCTCATATCTTTGTTTCCCTGAAGTAAGGCTTAGGTACTTAAAGTTATTCCTCCTAAGTGTAACTTCAGGTAATCAAATCTGTTCACGGCGCGAGCTGCATTTAAAATAAAACTTCTTTGACGTGGCCTTGAAGGCTTTCGACTGAAGATCATCCTATCAGTTAGGTGTTAGGTTTTCTCGTATTGAAAGTATATAGACCTGGTATCGAGAGGAGATTTCTTACCAACAAGGACTTGGGCGACATCGTTCCTTCTTATCTTCTTAAGAGCATTTATAAGAACTCCCAAAGTTGCTCCATCTTTGTTATTTTGCTGCCACTTTTCAAACACTTTCAACACCCTGTCACTGCTTTTACTGTAATCAGCCTCGATACTACTCAACAAAGATAATATGAGCCCTAAGGCTATACCCAGTAGGCGCCAGTCTGAACTTGCTATTTCACACACTTTCAGTATGTGGTCTGCAGTGACAGGAGCCTGTTCGAGTTGTCGACCACTAGAGGTGGCTGCAAAATAAATATTTATCGGTTAGAACCAAAAACTTAACTATTTTAAATAGAAGCACGGATGGCGTCCAAAGGTTCGCTGCGAGCTGCAAAAATATTAGCCCAGTTGCAATATCTATTTACAACACATAATGTCTTAGAAGATATAATCAGTTCGCGTTTAAGTTATGAAGTAAGAACCTTCATTGCTGGCTGAGTCCCCCATCTCTCCAAGAAAGTCGGTTGAGAATCGCGTCAAACTGAGCAATTTCCAGGATCTGACTTGGCTAAATCGGCTGGGGAAGACAAAAAAAACTCTAGTAAGGATTCCAGTTAACCTGCAATTTGGCGTTCTTTTTTTTTACATCTAGGGAACCCGACAGCATGTACCCAAGCTTAAAAAATTGTGAAATTTACATCTACCTCCCGCTTTTTAGCCTATATCATCAAAATTCCGTACACCAAATCTTTGTTTTATTAACTTAAAATAAATTGAAATTTAAAAAAACAACAGTTTACCTTTGGGAATAAAGACTTTGTTTTTGATTGGTATGGGGTTATACGGAAATCTTTCCCTTGGTAGTACATACATGTCTCTGTGGTGTCTCAGTTGCAACTCTTGAGTTGATATCAATTGTCAGATAAGTAGCCATTAGAGACCTTAAGCAGTCAGGAAGGCAACGTCAAGGAAGACTTCGATTATAAAATGAATTTCTACTCTTAGTTAGAATTTAAAAAATGGCTGCATGAGCTTACCACTCATACGGCACCACAGCTCAACTTCAGCTTGACGTATAGAAGTAGCGTTGAGTTCCAAATGGAAATTAAATTAATTTGCCGTCGCGGTTTCGGTTATCAGACGACGCAAATTTTGGCGATTTCACGTTGTTGTTTTGCATAGGACGGCTAAGAAATGTACAAAGTTTCAAAACGCACGTGCTGAGCTATTGTTCTGCCAATTAGATCTCTTGTTTTTCCACGTCCTCGTTGCCGTCGCCGTCGTGGTTGCTTAAGGTCCCTATTAGGTCAACAATGTACCAGATTCGATTTGCTTCGTTGCCTTGTTGGAATATTAAACGCAGACAGAGCTCTCGGAAAGATCCATCAAAATTATTGTCTTTTTACGGCGTGATAATTATCGACATACATGGTATGTGTTAGTGGCAAAAAGATAATTTGATGCCCTAAAAGCTGATGTTCGTCAAAAGGACAATCCACCGACAGAGCTGAATAACGTATACGCATGCCCCAGGTTTTGCCGCGGAAACACGGATTTTGAGTCGTTCGCATGGTTGATTTCCTATTCTGTTGCTTTGAGGCGTCGTTTTCCTTGCCGCTTTTCTTTCACAGACCAACCTCCAAAAACTTGGTGCATCCCCTAAAAATTTTCAAAAATTAATTTTCTCCTTAAAACCTCTGGAAATAAGAAAATGCCTTCGACGAAAACAGAGTTCCTCGGTTTTAAAAGTCAGCCCTTATTGTTTTTCGCTAATTTCGCTAAATTCTAGACCTAGGACACTTGAGCCCGCGTATTTGACCGCATTCCTCTGAAGCAGCATTTCAGTATTCAGCTGGCAAGTAATTCATGGCAGTCTCCATATAGACTCCCTGTTACCCCTGTTACCCATGTATACTGTTATGCTACCCATGTACACCCTGTATACCCTCTGTACCCCGTGTACCCTGTGTACCCATTATACCCTGTGTACCCTGCATACTCATTATACCCTGTGTACCCTGTATACCCATTATACCCTGTGTACCCATTATGCCCTGTGTACCCTGTGTACCCTGTATACCCATTATACCCTGTGTACCCTGTATACCCATTATACCCTGTGTACCCTGTATACCCATTATACCCTGTGTACCCTGTGTACCCTGTATACCTTCTATACCCATTATACCCTGTGTACCAACATAAACCCTGTGTACCAACATAAACCCTGTATACCCTGTGTACCCTGTGTACTTTGTATATCCTGTACACCCTATATACCCTGTATACCATGTATACAGGTAACCGGGCAAACATCAGTTGGAAACAATGAAGGCTCTCTGACCGTGCACAATCTCTTTTTGTATGTTCACAAATTAATTATGAACAACTTATTATGATTTTATTAGCCTGGGGGGGGGGGGGAATCCCATATAAAATAGACTAGGATGCACGTCTGGAATTTTGAATTAAACTCCTAAAGGAGACAAATCTGGGCGTGGCCCAACCGTTTTGTATACCAGGTATACAAGGGTATACATGATATACATGGGTATACAGGATGTAATGGGTATAAAAGGGTATAAAGGGTATACAGGGTATACATGAGTACACAGGGTACACAGAGTACACAGGGTATACAGGGTACACAGGGTATACATGGGTATACAGGGTACACAGGGTACACAGGGTATACAGGGTATACATGGGTACACAGGGTACACAGGCTCTACAGGGTATACAGGGTATAATGGGTACACAGGGGTACACAGGGTACACAGGGCACACAGGATACACGGGGTACACAGGGTATACATGGGTACACAGGGTACACAGGGTATAATGGGTACACAGGGTATACATGGGTACACAGGGTATAATGGGTACACAGGGTATACAAGGGTACACAGGGTACACAGGCTCTACAGGGTATACAGGGTATAATGGGTACACAGGGGTACACAGGGTACACAGGGCACACAGGATACACGGGGTACACAGGGTATACATGGGTACACAGGGTACACAGGGTATAATGGGTACACAGGGTATACATGGGTACACAGGGTATAATGGGTACACAGGGTATACATGGGTACACAGGGTACACATAGGTACACAGGGTATACGTGGGTACACAGAGTACACGGGATACACAGGGTATACATGGGTACACAGGGTGTGATGGGTACACAGGGTTTACATGGGTACACAGGGTATACATGGGTACACAGGGTACACGGGGTACACAGGGTATACATGGGTACGAAGGGTATAAAGGATACACAGGGTATACATGGGCACACAGGGTACACAGGGTTAATGGGTACACAGGGTATACATGGGTACACAGGGTATACATGGGTACACAGGGTACACGGGGTATACAGGGTATACATATTTACACAGGGTAGACAGGGTATACATGGGTACACATGGTACACAGGGTATACAGGGTATACCTGGGTACACAGGGTACACAGGGTATAATGGGTACACAGGGTACACGAGGTACACAGGGTATACAGGGTATAATGGCAATGGATACACAGGGTATACATGGGTACACACGGTACACGGGGTACGCAGGGTATACATGGGTACACAGAGTATAATGGGTACACAGGGTTTACATGGGTACACAGGGTATACATGGGTACACAGGGTACACAGGGTAAACAGGGTATACATGGGTACACAGGGTATAAAGGGTATACATGGGTAAACAGGTTATACATGGGTACACAGGGTACATGGGGTATACAGGGTATACATATTTACACAGGGTAGACAGGGTATACATGGGTACACAGGGTACACAGGGTATACAGGGTATACATGGTTACACAGGTTACACAGGGTATACAGGGTATACATGGGCACACAGGGTACATAGGGTATGATGGGTACACAGGGTACATGGGGTACACAGGGTATACAGGGTATACATGGTTACACAGGTTACACAGGGTATAATGGTACACAGGTACACGGGGTAGACAGGGTGTACAGGGTATACATGAGTACACAGGGTACATAGGGTATAATGGGTACACAGGGTATAATGGCAATGGATACACAGGGTACGCATGGGTACACAGGGTACACGGGGTACACAGGATATACATGGGTACACAGGGTACACGAGGTACACATGGTATACAGGGTATACATGGGTAAACAGGGTATACATGGGTACACAGGGTACACGGGGTACACAGGTTATACATGGGTACACAGGGTATAATGGGTATACAGGGTATACATGGGTACACAGGGTACACATAGGTACACAGGGTATACGTGGGTACACAGAGTACACGGGATACACAGGGTATACTTGGGTACACAGGGTGTGATGGGTACACAGGGTTTACATGGGTACACAGGGTATACATGGGTACACAGGGTACACATAGGTACACAGGGTATACGTGGGTACACAGAGTACACGGGATACACAGGGTATACTTGGGTACACAGGGTGTGATGGGTACACAGGGTTTACATGGGTACACAGGGTATACATGGGTACACAGGGTTTACATAGGTACACAGGGTATACATGGGTACACAGGGTACACATAGGTACACAGGGTATACTTGGGTACACAGGGTGTGATGGGTACACAGGGTATACATGGGTACACAGGGTACACATAGGTACACAGGGTATACATGGGTACACAGGGTACACATAGGTACACAGGGTTTACATAGGTACACAGGTTATACATGGGTACACAGGGTATAATGGGTACACAGGGTATACATGGGTACACAGGGTACACATAGGTACACAGGGTATACGTGGGTACACAGAGTACACGGGATACACAGGGTATACATGGGTACACAGGGTGTGATGGGTACACAGGGTTTACATAGGCACACAGGGTATACATGGGTACACAGGGTACACATAGGTACACAGGGTATACTTGGGTACACAGGGTGTGATGGGTACACAGGGTATACATGGGTACACAGGGTATAATGGGTATACAGGGTATACATGGGTACACAGGGTACACATAGGTACACAGGGTATACGTGGGTACACAGAGTACACGGGATACACAGGGTATACATGGGTACACAGGGTGTGATGGGTACACAGGGTTTACATGGGTACACAGGGTACACGGGGTACACAGGGTATACATGGGTACACAGGGTACACGGGGTACACAGGGTATACATGGGTACACAGGGTATAATGGGTATACAGGGTATACATGGGTACACAGGGTACACATAGGTACACAGGGTATACGTGGGTACACAGAGTACACGGGATACACAGGGTATACATGGGTACACAGGGTGTGATGGGTACACAGGGTATACATGGGTAAACAGGGTATACATGGGTACACAGGGTACACGGGGTACACAGGGTATACATGGGTACACAGGGTACACGGGGTACACAGGTTATACATGGGTACACAGGGTATAATGGGTACACAGGGTATACATGGGTACACAGGGTACACATAGGTACACAGGGTATACGTGGGTACACAGAGTACACGGGATACACAGGGTATACATGGGTACACAGGGTGTGATGGGTACACAGGGTTTACATGGGTACACAGTGTATACATGGGTACACAGGGTACACGGGGTACACAGGGTATACATGGGTACGCAGGGTATAAAGGATACACAGGGTATACATGGGCACACAGGGTACACAGGGTTAATGGATACACAGGGTATACATGGGTACACAGGATACACGGGGTATACAGGGTGTACATATTTACACAGGGTAGACAGGGTATACATGGGTACACAGGGTACACAGGGTACACAGGGTATACAGGGTATACATGGGTACACAGGGTACACAGGGTATAATGGGTACACAGGGTACACGGGGTACACAGGGTATACAGGGTATACATGGGTACACAGGGTATAAGGGCAATGGATACACAGGGTATACATGGGTACACAGGGTACACGGGGTACGCAGGGTATACATGGGTACACAGAGTATAATGGGTACACAGGGTTTACATGGGTACACAGGGTATACAGGGTATACATGGTTACACAGGTTACACAGGGTATACAGGGTATACATGGGCACACAGGGTACATAGGGTATGATGGGTACACAGGGTACATGGGGTACACAGGGTATACAGGGTATACATGGTTACACAGGTTACACAGGGTATAATGGGTACACAGGTACACGGGGAAGACAGGGTGTACAGGGTATACGTGAGTACACAGGGTACATAGGGTATAATGGGTACACAGGGTATAATGGCAATGGATACACAGGGTACGTATGGGTACACAGGGTACACGGGGTACACAGGATATACATGGGTACACAGGGTACACGGGGTACACAGGGTACACAGGGTATACATGGGTACACAGGGTATACATGGGTACACAGGGTATAAAGGGTACACAGGGTATACATGGGTACGCAGGGTACGCAGGGTATACAGGGTATACAGGGTATACATGGGTACACAGGGTACACAGGGTACACAGGGCACACGGGGTACACAGGGTATACATGGGCACACAGGGTAAACAGGGTTAATGGGTACACAGGGTATACAGGGTGTTTATGGGTAACATAACAGTATACATGGGTAAAAGGGAGTCTATATGGAGACTACCATAAATTACTTGACAGCTCTGTGCAATCCGCCATCTTTGATCAGATCGCGCCTGCAATTTTGTTCAGCGGCCAACTTTAAACCATTGACGTCCAGTGCGCCCGTATGCGCCCATGGGGACCCACACCCTTTCTACGCCTTGTGACGTCATCACTTTTAACCCTGAAGCACGAATTTGAGCACCTACTTGAACAGGTTGAAAATATCTTACAGACGATACCAGAATGAGCGCAATTGAATGAAGGAGATTGGAGAAATAGCCAAAAAACCGTGTCACTTTGACCTGAAAATCTGCACGAAAATCGTGTTTCACTACCCACCTACCTTTCCGAGCATGTGCTTTGAAAATAATGAGTAGTTTCTCAAAAATCTCTAAACCAAAATAAAGCCTACTCAATTTCCAGCAAGTGAGGAGAAACTTCAGGCAAAGAGAGGGGAAAAAAAGGGCAGGAGAAAGAGAGAAAAGTAGAAGTCGCAAATGGGGCATGACTTTTCCACCCAAAAACATGTCGAAATTTTGCTCTCTGCGCGTGCCCGAGATTTTCAGGCCGCCATTTTGCCTTTGGATCAAAAGGCCGTCGAGTGCACGAGCTGTCAAGGGGTTTTTGATAAGTTTGAGCTTTTAAAACCACAACAGTGACCCGAAATCTGCTCGACTAGCTTCAAAACACAGTTTTCCACAAAAGCTGCGGCCATTAATGGGTTAATATTCATTTGGCATGTTGTGTTTGTAGTCTACAAAGTTTAAAATGTAACAAATATTTACGGCTACCAAAATGTTTGACTTGTTATTTGTTAAGCTTGAAATAGTTGCCGGTACATGCTTTTTTTTATTGATACCTTGTGACTGCGTAGACATTTTGCGTGTGCTGCGGCATCCGATACCCGATAAACTCAATAAAAGAACCCTCGATCGATTCACGTTTTACTGACTCATGACATTTCCTAAAAGGAAAACTCACTTAAACTATATTTTAATGGTAGTTTGCTTTGAGCTTTCTTCTGATGTATAGTTTGCAATGATTTAATGAAAGTGGCGCGCGTGCGATTTTTTCCCTTAGGAAACCCGTGAATGTGGAAAGTAATCTTAAGTCTTAGACAGGATATTTCACCAAAGAAAGTCGATGGTAGTGTGACTAGCACTGTGGTATTAAAGTCTGATAGATATCGTCTTTTAAACTGATCCCATTATCATTTTTAACTGAATTGGATAACTTTGACATTGATGCATCCTTATCCCTTAATAAAATTAAACATTGCTGATTTCCAAACACATGCAATGTTGGAAGATTGCTAAAGGGTCACTGGATCTCGTGGTAAACTAGTTCTAGTTCCCCCGTTTACGTGATCAACGCTGCGCCATCCTTTACCAAGCTGGCAATATTATTCAGCGGTGGAGCGTATATGTCATATAATCAGTTTCAATGTGGCTGGGGCAAAGAGGCTGCCAGAATAGGCCAGATATGATATGACAGTTCACCGCAAGAGGTTACATGTCAAATGTATGCAGTAAACCTCGGATAAAATATGTAAGTGATTTCTATATTACGTGTCAGTTTTTTAACCATTTTCTTATTTTTTTTTTTTGTTCCTGTGCTGAGAGGAGACCAATATATCACGGGCTTATTTCTTTTTCGGTGAACCAGCTACTATTTCAAGCTTAACAAATAACAAGTCAAACATTTTGGTAGTTGTAAATCTTTGTTACATTTTAAACTTTGTAGACTAGAAACAAAACATGCCAAATGAATGTCAAAGTTGACCACTGAACAAAATTGCAGGCGTGATCTGATTAAAGATGGCGGATTGTTCTTCTGACAAGCATCAGCTTTTAGGGCATCAAATTATCTTTTTGCCACAAACACGTATCGATAAGTATCACGCCATAAAAGACCAATTTATTTGATGGATCTTTCCGAGAGCTCTGTCTGCGTTTAATATTTCGACAAGGCAACGAAGCAAATCGAATCTGGTACATTGTTAACATAATGGCTACTTATCTAACAAATGAAATCAAACCAAGAGTTTGCAAATGAGACACCACAGAGACATGTATGTACTATCAAGTTTCTTCCCAGATTTCTTTTGTCAGAAAGTTCGACTTCATGTGTCCTTGATGTTCATCATCAACTGCTACGTTTCCTCGAGAATAATTCAAATATGACTGCGAAAAAGGTTCTCAAAAAGGGCTCAACTTGCGCCCAGCAAAGATTCTCTCCTCGTTTATGTTTAAACTATACTCTCTGGGAAATTTCTTGTAAATTTCAAGTTATTTTAAGGTAATAAAACAAAGAAAAGGTTAAAACAATGCAATTTCCTTGAATTCTGATAGAAATAGAATGGTAGTTACGAAAACGAAGACCCCCCCTTCGAAAACGAAGACCCATTACGAAAACGAAGGCCCCCTACGAAAACTAAGACCCCCTACAAAACGAAGACCTATTACGAAAACGAAGACCCCCTACGAAAACGAAGACCTATTACGAAAAGGAAGACCCCCTACGAAAACGAAGGGTCATCCTCGGTGTAAAAACCTGACGAGGTTTTCTTTGTTTCATGAGGTATTGTTTTGCTGTACGCTATTGTTTATAATGTTTTGTTGTCTTTGTTTTACGTCACTCGTGAGCTTCACAAGTTCTTACACCGAAGATGAGCCAAAACGAAGACCCATTACTAAAACGAAGACCCATTACGAAAACGAAGACCCCCTACGAAAACGATGACCTCCTACGAAAACGAAGACACATTACTAAAACAAATTCAAAGGAGGTTGGTATTACCTTTGTGGACAAAGATTAAGTTCATGAGACAAACTACGAAAACGAAGATCCTTACGGAAGTCCCGAATTTTGAATTTGGCACGTCTATAATTCATTACGGAATATTTCAACAGTAGAGCCCCATGGAGCCTTCAATGGGACTACTTTAAAGCTAAAACGAGATTTAATCGAAGAGACATGACATGCACATGGTGGTACATAATGAAGCAACAAGATATAAGTTATTAATGAAAATAACATCGACTAGCGGTAATTGCACTTCCTGCGAGAAAACATATACCGTTGTTTGAATAAAACATGGCAGTTCGACCGATTGATTTCAATAAAAATTTTCTTGCGGGTAAAAAATTTCAAATCAAAGCCTTAATCAAACACTTCAGTACGCTACTCATCCTTCGTTTACGTAATGGGTCTTCGTTTTCGGAGGGGGTCTTAGTTTTCGTAGGGGGTCTTAGTTTTCGTGGGGGGTATTCGTTTTCGTAGCGGGTCTTCGTTTACCTAGGGGGTCTCCGTGTTCCTAGGGGGTCTTAGGTCTTCGTTTTCGTAACTACTGATACAACCCAGTTGATTGAATTTGCAGATGGATTTTCAGTTTGTCACAGCAGCAATGCAAAGTTTGCTAATTAATTATGCAAAAATGCAGGAAATGGGGGTTTTCCCATGGGGACCCTGTATCTCCCAGGGAATTAAATATTTTGACGTATTATTTTCACACATTTGTTAATTCATGATACGTATCATTTATGCCAAGTTTGAGCCAAGTCGGTGATTTGAGGTTTATCGCCCGCTTCCTGGTTCTCTCATGGACACGCTCTAATAAGTAAGAGGACTAAATGCTTAGCTAATTTTGGAAATAATTGGATTCAAAAGATACCTCTGATAGCCAAATTGGACTCGGGCTATATGTCCTTGTCCAATCGGTTCATATGTCAAAAACACAACTTGTGAAAGAGGGACTGTACTGAATCTTTTAAAATCCCTTAGGAACATACTGATTGTAGAATGTCATCTTCGATGATTTTATCAAATCGCAATACTTTTAAGAATTCTCAGTTAACAAATCTGTAGTATCGTTAAATAAACTGTATATAGAACTACAGTCGTGAGCTGATTTTCATGACGAGTCTCAACGGAAGCCTCGAGAAGTCAGTGTTGTGGTACTAAACGCTTATGTTATGTTTTATCTCCAGACTTTATAACAGGAGTCTAACATACGAAATTGATTGAATAACTTACGTTAATGATGGACGTATAGATTTTTCAGACATGCAGAGAACGAAGATACGACTTCGAAGCGAACCGTGATAACCGTATTAACCTCTGACAGTTAGCTTCTTTCTGAATATCTGCTTTTTCTCTTTTCAGCAATCCAATCATAGAAATACGAGCTAAACTTGGTTCACATTCCTTCCTGACGAAGACTTGTCATTAAACAGGAAAATTACATCTCTTGAATTCGCTAGTGGTTTAGAAATCGCTGAAAAACAGCTAAGATATTCCCGAAAGATGTTTAAGGAAATTTTCTCTCTAATGGTCAAGTGGCCTTTTCATAATTGACCCAGCCACGTTCCCAGGGATCGTTAGCTCTCCTAATCGTAGTTGTGATTACTTCCCCTATATCTGGTTCTTTCTTCGTGTCGCGGAGTGAACGATTATAAAACTATTTTGATATTGAATGAAAATATGTTAGAAAAATGTTACCTGGAAGTACTTAGGCACCTCTCAACACCCCACCGAAAAATTAAACTTAACCTTACGTTTATAGTGATCTTATCCAACAGTGATATCCCATAATGTTTCCCCACAGACTTCAGTGTATACATCAACCACACTTTTGAATGCGTCGCAATGGTGCAAATTTAAAATTAATTTGCTTCTATGCAGCTCCGACTTAAAACACAACTCCTTGCACACATCCTGATGTCTCTTCCACGCCTCACTCTGCGCCTTACTTCTTCTTATGAATGATTTATAAGTTTCACTGTAATCATTTTCCCGCCGTCAACTTTATTTACATTTCGTGTAAACGGATCTACAGGATACAGGACGCGTGTTGCCTTTGAATATAGTAATAACGCAATCCTCCGTAGAACTCTCTGCAACTTAGTGTTAGAACATCGGAGCCCAAAATCTGAAGATCTATGGCTGGATTTCTCGTAGAGGGCTTAGATTTTCGTCCCACACCCGTAATTAATCGATCAACATATTTATTAATATTCATGCAGTAATTTCGAGAGAGGTCGATCTATTTCAGTCATTACCCTCTTTAAATGCGTGTCACGAAGCACGGGAAATATTATTCAATCACTCGAGTCAATTCAATCATTTTGTCGCTAGTTACTTGTAATTGCTGACTTAATTCTATAGACATAACTTCTAATTTGGAAATAACATTATTAACAAGAAAAGTTGCCGCGCATATATATTTGATAAAGAACTGGGACCGCCTTCAGCTCTACCGACAGTTACTTCTTCATATTTAGTTCCTTCTTCCTGTCACAGAGTGAATGAAACTACTGAATGAAACTACTGAATGAAGTTATATTAGAAAAATGTTACCTGGAAGTACTTGGGTGCCTTTCGACCGCACCACACTGGAAAAATGTATTTGTCCTTTACGTTGATAGTGATCTTAGTCAACAGTGTGTTATTCTATAATGTTTCTCCACAGACTTTGTACATCAACCAAACTTTCGAATGCTTCTCAATGCCGCAAATCTAAAATTTATTTTCTTCTGTGTCACACCGACTTCAAACACAGCTCGCAGCAGACATCCTGATCTTCCTTTCATGCCTTACTGTGTGCCTTACTCCTTCTTATAAATCACTTACGAGTTTCTGCGTGACTGATTTTCTCGCCGTTTACTACTTTGTAGGGGACTAAGAGTTTCGTCCCACGCTCGTAACTAATCGTTTAAAATATTTCTTAACCTTTATGTAGTCGCAGACATGAGCAACAGTTTTTTGTATTTTGCTAAACTTTGTTAGATGCAAACATTTAAGTGGTAAATTGGCCAGATATATGAATCAGCACTCTGGATAAGAGCAACATCATGATTTGTATAGAGCAACATTGGTCAGCTGATTTTACCTGACAGGACTCGGTGAAAGTCAATTTTGTTCTACTGTAAACACCGATGATTTGTTTTATCGCCATATTTATAACGGGAGTCCAACATACCTGACTTGCTATAATATATATCTCCTGAATTCTCTGGTAGCTTGTAAAATTGTTGGAAACCTGCTGCAATACTCTCAAGGGATGTTAAAGGAAATGTTACTAATAATAAGTCACGTCTTCTTTTTATAACCAACCCAACAGGACCCTGGTAACGAGGAAGATTCGATCTCGCTTGGCGGCGAATCGTGCTGGTATTAACTTCGTCGGAATCTGAGCTATTTCTCTTTTCAATTATCTTAATTTAGAAACACGAGTTTAACTCGGTTCATATTCCTCCGTGACAAAGACTTGCCTTTTCTCAGGGACATTATAGCACTCGAATTCGAGCCATTGCTCGGGGAAATTATAGTACTCGAATTCTAGTAATTTTTATACAGTAGACTTGCTTTCAAAACTCTGACTGGTCGAGACCATACAGTCAATATGCAACGGCGTGTTAATTTGACATGATAACCCAATATCATAATATTGCATCACATGTCGAGTTCCAACCCCCTCGTGATCCGTTTAGTGTTCTCAAACTTTCGCAAAGTCACAGAGAAGTGCCTTTTTTTGCAAAAAATGTGTAAAAAAATGTGTAAGAAAACAATTATTGAATTCGGTTTTCGCATAGTATCATGAATTATCAAATCCCGT
The DNA here is from genome assembly GCF_964205215.1 of Stylophora pistillata. Lineage (NCBI taxonomy): Eukaryota > Metazoa > Cnidaria > Anthozoa > Scleractinia > Pocilloporidae > Stylophora > Stylophora pistillata. The sequence continues at coordinate 17,623,228 of NC_142530.1, forward strand.
GTCCTCATTATCTGCATCAGCTTTCGGCTTCGAAACTCAGAACTCGGCATTGATAATTCATGATATCACATTCAACCCCATTCAACAGTCGGTTCATAGATCTTCTTGGTCTTGAGTTATATACTTTCTCTGATGAAAAACATAGTTACCTACGGCCCTTTACCCCGTATTTTAAGCGGAGACTTAAGGAGGTTGTTGACCCTTATTTTGAGAAAAAAAACCTCGAAAATATCATAAGTTCTTTTTTCGTCCCCCTCAATGTCCTGTCTATTAAATTATCATTTTTAATTTTTTTTTTTAATATTTTAAAATCCCGCCAAAATGTACCATGTTAGTATTACGTCAAGAGAATATTAACTGTTTATATTCTCTTGTATCACGTTTAATATCACATATTGAATGCGATATCTACTTTCTGACCTATCAGGTTGCTGTTATTCTTCTCGTATCTATAAGTTTCTCGAGGCCATTTTGTTCCCCGTGAAAGCGGGAACTGGGACCGATGCAATCTTTACTTCTGAGGTGCCCAGTCCTCTGGAAGACGAACGACGCAATTTTCCCCAGACATTGCAAAATTGAAAATAGACGGAAACTTGGCCCGAAATTGAAAATAACCAATCTCAGTAGAAGCCCACGAAGTCATGGGTTCCTGATCCTGGAGACCACGCAAGCCATGACTCTGGTAATGTTCCTCTAAAAATATTAAAAATAAACTATGCTGATTGTGCAAGCAGTGCTACTTGAAAAAGTGCAAAAAGTGTGCTTGTTTTTTCAAATTATGACAAAAATTTTGCAGCAGGTTAGGGCTCACCAGGACCAGACTTAATTCGATTCTCAGTATTGCATTGCGCATCCTGTACTGCGTACAAAAATCACGTACCGTGACTATTCGAATAAACGTCGCGGTGTTTATTAAATTTTTGGCACTTAAGATGCGGCGTTTATTCGAGGGAGGCGTTTATTGCAAACCTTGTAGCAACAACTGTGAATTTATGGTGTAATTTAACCAACACAATCAACCCCCAAAAAACTAAGAATAAAATCTATATGTCTTTTCAATTTATATGATTATGATATGAAAATTGAATTGTTCACTGTCTTTAAATACTTTCAGACTTTCAGTCTATTTCAATGTCACTGTCTCCTTCGTGGTCCGTATTTTAAGGTAGACTTTGACACGATCATCCGACGTCACCATGTTTACAAGTCTGTGTGGACGCCTGTAGTAAATGAAATACTCGAAGCAAGATACTCGCAAAGAAGCGAAGGAGCTGGATGAAAAGGCAATTGGTGTTTATAAACCTCCCGGTCCCAAAGGTACGAAGCAGCCGAATTCGAAGAAGACGCTTGCTGGCCACGTCCCAATCGACCTGTCTAGCTTATTAAATAACTTCCTACGCGCAAACACTGAAAACAACTTATTTGCGAAAGTCACTGGCAAAAGAAAGAGAGAAATCGGACTAGTTGTAACTGCAAGATTCTCGGCTGTTACCACGGAATTGTGCATCGCAGAAGTTTTAGAGAGAGAGAGCTAAGACGCAAAGCTATGAAGTATAGCCACTTTGAACTGAATAACATTACAATCGAGAAAAATAAATTTGTACGACTGGTTTAGATTGAATGTTGTCTTTTCTCTTTAAAGATAGATACTTGAGTTGCTTACATAGGTTATAAATAAATGCTTCGATTAAACGCCGCAATAATTCGAATAATGACGGTAATCAGGCAAAAAAGCATGCCCCTGTTCTAAGAACACGGTATTGTTTTTCAATGAATGGACCAGGTAAAAAGGTACGATGGTCTTAAGCTCTTGAACGAGCACGGTGACCTATATTTTTTTAATTGCATGATTTTGGTGTACAATTTATCCCCTTTAAATTGGAGAAATAAAAAAATTAATCCAAGGGGAAAAATATTGTTAAAAGAGTTAAAAGTGTGCACGAACCTTGAATGCAACGACTCGAGGAACGTTTTGAGTTGATGTCGTCTGAAATTGCGTAATGTTTTCAAAAATTTCATATCAGATCGTTCCATACGCTCGAGACATTCTAGCCACTTTAATCCGAATGAATCGTGGCTTGAAAGCAAAGGTACATGGTTCACGTACGTTTTGCTAATCACGATAGGCCATTTGGTTATTCTCAGTGTACCCTTCCTCGATACGCCAACAGCATGGACTTTGACAAATACCTTTCACAATTTGGTGAGTTGAACGTTTTCATTCTTGTCTGTTTCCATAACATCTTGTGTTGAAAGTAATTATTCAGTGTTCTTTGTGAGTTTGAAAGCAAAAGGTAATAATATCAAACCTTTCGGATTTTTTTTTAAGAGGTATCATATTTGATTTGACGAAAGATGTCACGTAGAATTGGTTGTCGCGGAAATAAGTCAAGTTTTTTTCAAGTGTCGCTATAAAAACCCTTGCTTCCAGCCACCACAAAAGGTACCGAGAACCCATGAAATGACGCATGTGATTAGGCATAAAATAGGGTAAGACTGGCCCTTCATATCTCTTAAACAAGCGGGGTGACCTATCTTTTTTATCGTATTTTTCGAAACAGACATTGGTTGGGAAAAGTTAGGGAAAGTTTAAAAAATTTGTCAGATAATTTTTTTTTTCTGAGGAATCACCTTAATTAAGAGCCGTCGTGCAATTTGTTGGGAATTATGTTGTTCAGCAATAATCTTGTACTCAGACTTTCCACGGCCAAGAGGTACATTAGTTCAGCGGATAACTTCGCGCCTTTTATGACATGCGTAATCAAGTGTCATGAATTGAGTTTACTTTCCGCTGCGTACAGGGGAAATTTCCTCAAGTAGACAGATCTCGATATCTCTGAGATTAACGACCGTAAAATGAAGACTGAGAGAGGCCTCAGCATCAATAATCCGAATGAATCGTGGCTTGAAAGCAAAGGTACATGGTTCACATACGTTTTGCTAATCACGATTGGCCATTTGGTTATTCTCAGTGTACCCTTCCTCGATACGCCAACAGCATGGACTTTGACAAATACCTTCCACAATTTGGTGAGTTGAACGTTTTCATTCTTGTCTGTTTCCATAGCATCTTGTGTTGAAAGTAATTATTTAGTGTTATTTGTGAGTTTGAAAGCAAAAGGTAATAATATCAAACCTTTCGGGTTTTTTTTTTAAGAGGTATCATATTTGATTTGACGAAAGATGACACGTAAAATTGGTTGTCGAGGAAATAAGGCAACAAAATACGAGTTCCTTTTATGCATCGAGCTTCAAGTGATGCGACCAATCGAATTCTCAATCACTGAGGTTCGGAGAACTCTTAAGCACACATGCTATCATATACTTGGCTTATACAATATAAGCTCGTTTTATACCTATTGAATCTTTAGGATTCTAATTTGAAATTAAACCAAATTTTTTAACGATTGAGAGAAAATGATCATGGAGAAGTATCGATGTAGCTGTTGTTTTTATACATGTGGTAACATTGTAACTGTGTATAGGGCTTTGATGATGCTATCAAACAAAATTTCTCCTCAATTAATTTGGTATATATTTCCATGTAGCTTTAGAATACACGTTACTCCAGATTTAAGGTAAATGTAGCCTTAACTTTAGTGTTAATTGTCAGACAGTGAAGATAGTTTGTTCTATATAGCTTCTTAGTTTGTGAATGGTAAGTTATGAACTATACTTCCTATACAAAAATTGGATTTGTTATTTTTCATGTAGTGGTTTCATTTAGACATAGCTATCAATAGGTAATAAGATTATTGTTAAGATGAGTGATTTTATTTTTCTAATAAGGCTAGCAAGAATCTCTTATCCCATTAATAAATTCATTTAAGCAGTTGGTAATGGTGTCTAGCTTTGAATAACATCCATGTTTACATTTAAATTGGCTTTTTATTGAGTAACATCTGACATATTGATCAAGAAAAAATATGTTGGAGCAAAAAATGTGGATGTCTTGTGGGATTAAATGCCTGCTTTGTTTATGAATTTTTAACTTTGTTGTTACAAAAATTTTTATGATTTTTAAAATCTGTTCCATTTGTACTCATAGATTTTTATGTAATCTTTCTTATATAGTGTATAAAATCATAGTATGTAAATCATGGAGTATAAAATGAAACCTTGCACTCTAAAAATGGCACAATTATAATCCCTACTGTTAATGAGGATAGTGAGATTTGTTTCTGATGGGTGTAGAAATCCAAAAGAGTAACTAACATTCCATAAATAATTCTGCAATGTGTTTAAGAATCAGCTTCAGATGCTGCCATTTTTGAAAACCTCGTGAACCTGGCCTCACATGCCTGAGGTCCCAAACTTTAATTTAAATGATGGGGACCAAAACCTGCTTCTCTGGCTATGAATATATTATGATAAACCTTGGCTCAAATTACTGTCATATTTTGATTGAATATGAAATTCTTAGAGCTAACATTAGAAGAAATATATAGCAGACAGTAAGGAGAACTGATATTTAGATCTGGTTAGAGTAAGAGTTAGTCCTCAAACTCCCAGAAGTGATTAACTTGCAACTTCTCCCTATCATGTTCATATATTTCTCAGCAAATTGATATTGAGAGTTATTAAACTTATCAGGTAGATGGTGTTTTCCTGATCTAATGGCAAATTCTCATTCTCAGCTGTAATTTACAAGAAAATGTGTAGCCTCTAGAGGGGAGAATTAACAGTCAAATCATGGTAGTTAAAGAGTTGAACCTAAATAGGATGAAATTGAAACTGAGATTTTATCAAGCTATAAGCTCTACACAAGGTTCACATGTAAATTCTGGTAAACGTAGCTCTCTAATTCAGAACTAAACATTACAACTGTAATAATAGTAAATGATTTTTAGTTAATTGACAATATTGTAAAATTAAAAAGTATGATATAATTTCATTATTACCTTGCCTGAATGGAAACACCATTGTTGTTGCAACAGTTGTACATGGTGAAACATGTGCCTTCTCAAGAAAAAGTATATGCCTGAATGAAAAGTTTTTTTAATGATCACTAAGAAGTGCTCTTCCAAAAACCCATGCACTATAACAGTACTACGATTAACAAAATAGCACTATAGTTTTCATTGCTTAAAGAGTTAATTTCCCTTTTAAATCAACATTAAAATGTCTTACAATAGCTCTTATTTAAAATATTATTGCATATAAATTGTTTGAACTGGTGGCCTGCACAGCCTCATTTGAGACTGTTCCAAGCAAGAGCACTTCTATATCGAAAACTCTTCTTAAGGGCTTGGGTGTCGGGTCTTGGAATGAACAGATTTAGCTGAAAGCCAAGTAGACTGTATCTATGAATAGTATTTTTGTACGGGTGTGCATGAAGCCCAATTAGGCAGATGTCAATGTAGAGTGACAACTGACTAAAACAGAATCTGGAGGTTGATCTATATAAAAAGACAATAGTGAGACTGACAGAAGATCTGTGAACTCCTTTGTCTAACATCTGGCATGGTACTGGTAAATACTATGGAACCTCATACTCTGCAGAGCCATGAAGTATAAACACAAAGTTACTTTAGCTTAGCATGAGATATATCAGTGTGGAATTCCCTGTTCTTGTTGCAGAGTATGTTCATCTTCTTACATTACCTGAAAGGAACGCCATTTCAAACGGCTGATCAAGGAAAAGCACGCAGACTGACCCACTGGGAGCAACTTAACAATGGTGAACAATTTACAGAAACAAGAAAGTTCTTTACTCTGGTGCCAATCTTCTTGTAAGTCCCCTCAAGGTTGTTAACTTTAGGAGAAGTCTCAAAGTGTTGAAGAAGGACTTTTAGTTTCATTTTAATGGGGAAGGGGGAAGGGGAAAGGAATGTGGGAATATTCTCCATGCTGTTCTCTAATAACAATTTAATTATTGCATTTTTTCTTAAATTTGGTTTTAGATTTATGGTGACAAGCTTCTACACAAAGTATGACGGAATTCATTTTGTCTTCAACTCACTATCGCTTCTTCTCCTTTCTCTGGTTCCCAAGTTTCCTCAGATGTACAAAGTGAGGCTGTTTGGCTTGAACAAGTACTGATAACATGGGGAACATCTTGGTAATGAGGAATTCACTGGGTGATAAAGGAAACTGTTTACAAGGGAAAAAAAAAACTGAACAATATCATCATTTGGTAATTGGTTTACCAGGGAAATTATTTACAAAACAGTATTCTTTATAGACAGGCAATGTATCTATATTCTCCAAATGGTGATTACTTATTTAAGTGCTGCATATTTCTTGCAGCTAAAATTATTTGAATCAAGATCAAAGTAAATTTAAGATATTCAGTAGCTGAGAAATGTGCTCCTTTTCTTCAATAGATTTGTTAGACCATAAAGGCAGCAGTTATCAGTGAAGTAATATTAAGCAGATAACTAACTAACTAAATTTATGACAGAAAAATCATCATCATTGTAGGTGTGTCTTGGAAAGCCAATGTAAAATTGTAAAGAAATATTATTTTAGGATATATCAACAACAAAAAAAAGACAAGAGAACCAAAAAAATCCATTAAAATGTTGACAGTTGCCCATTTGTTGTTTGGTTGTTAGCATGTTCTTTGCTGTAGCAGAATTTACCTGTGCTTTATGTGTAGAAAGGTACGTGGAGCTTAATTTAGATCACATTATTTAAAGAGTAAGCTTAAAACCATGATTCAGTTAATCAAATTATTGTTTTAGGGACAAAACAGAAAGGTACATGTACACATATGCATGTAAGGTTAGCTAGTTACCAGGTTGACTCTGTTTCCTGCTTTTTAGGCTCCAAGTCAGCACTACAGTTTGAGGTCTTTTACTCAAATTAACTGCTGTGATAACTTTTCCTTTTGTTTCATGCTGGTTTTGTAAGACTCGGTTGAAAAGCAATTGATTCTAACTTGAAGTTGCTAATTTTGGACTATAACAGTGGTGTGAGATTCTCAGATTTGTCTGCTGGTTTAATGTGGAATAAGGCAGAACAGCTCCTTAAAGTTGTAGTGAATGCTGGCATTTACTAACGGTGAGATACAGCTGGTCTGTGTAAAAGCTGTTGAGAATGAAGGTCCATTTCTGCTAGTTGGATCAAATTTGAGCTAGTAACCAGATGGAAAAATGACTTTTATTGTTACAGTTGTAAGAACACAGGGAGAAGAAACATAACCCAACATATTACGTGAGAATGCTGGTGCATGATTCTATGAAGCATGTGACCATGGTATGAGTACTTATTTGTTGTGATATAACTTAAAAAACAGCCATTGCTGTTAGCAATAGGGAACTAATTTCAGATTTCTCAATTTAACCATCTCACACCATAGACTACAGAGCTAACTCTCTTAGCTAATAATTAAAGAGTTTTCATTGAGGTGAAATTATCCTTAGTTAACGAAAATACAACACCTGGACTTGTCTGTTGTAAGGCAAGGACTAACAAGATTTGGTAGATTAAAACTTGTTAGATTGTAATAAAGACAAGGGAAAGAAGGGTTCTTCTTTTTTCCACTTGCTATGGACAAGACAGCTCATTAAGTAAATCAAGTGACTTGATTCTAATGGTTTAATTAGGTGGCAATAACTTGTTAACTCGTTAATTGCATGATTTTTTAAAAGAGAAACGTTATTATATTTATTATATACTCTGTGTCAACATTATTGTATTAAAAGTAGTGGTCAACATGACACAATGTCTAGGTTGTGACTCGCTCAGTGTTTTTAAACTAGCATTTATTTCTTTTGCATAACTGCAAGTTTAGTTGGTGACTCCTGGTTAGACACAAGGAAAAAGCTGTCAAAGACATGAGCCTGAAATGGGTTACCTTGCACCAGGCAGGGTTCTCCCCCAAGACTAGACTATAAGCAATCCCTCCTTTCTCAACCAAGCCCATAATGCCCCTTACTCCCAGAGTTCTGTACCACATACACATCAATTTTTTCACTAACCCTCTTTGACTGGCACAACTGTAGTCTACCTTAGTAAATTTTGAGGAAACTTTTTACGGTGGCACGAGCGGTATTGATATATTCTTGTTTCCAAGGCTATAATAAGAGGGTTATAAATTGTACTGGTGGCTTGGCATAATGGACTATCTATACTTTTCAAGGAGAGTATTGGGAATTTTAAACCATGACTGGCCAATATCATTCAATACATAATTAACACTGTCCACTTGTCATGGTATTGTGTTGACATACATTATTTGAAGACAACTTATGGATCTATTAGTTGAAGGAAAAAACCAAAACAACATTGTAGAAAGACAAATTCACATACTTTAGGGAAAGAAAATTTCCTATCAGTCTCAGTCCTGTAGAATATTGCCTGATTTAGTATCAGGTAATTACCGAAAAGTAAATGATCAATGATCAATCCTTGAGGGGAAATTTTGTGGTTGTTTTCTGAGACACTGGTACTCCTGATCAGTAAATCAAAATGTTAAGTACCTACAGAATGCAACAATACTACAGCTCACTTTTCAAATATTATATTTTTGGAGAACTTGAAATTCTCTGTTTGAACCACTTGTCTCTTAGTTTAAATTCAGCAAGTAAACCCTTTCACTCCCAAGATCTAACTAGAAATTCTTCTTACTGTCTGCCATACAAATCTCATGATGTTAGTTTGGAGAATTTGGTATTGGATCAACTAATAATCCCCTGGTTATTTTCCTTATTCTCATCACTTGTCTGCATTATGTTGTATTGATATACTGTAAGGAGAAATTCTGTCTTGGTCACTCTTGGGAGTTAAAAGGGTTATGGTGTGACACCTCATTAATAAATACTTTTAATTAATAATTTTGACGAATTTTGATTGTCAACCTACCATAAAATTTCCCACTTCCTACATGTACATGCTTATCACATAATAGTTTTCACTGGCTAGTAAAATATTTACAAGAACTGAGATGATGCTGTTAAATGTCACAGGAAACATGGTTGCACTTCAAAAGACACTAACACAGTATTTACTAAACAAGATCTCGTTCCTGTCTTTTGACTGGTCTTTTACAACTGGGTTCTGTACAATCTCCTGGATTCATTTGAATACAGATATTTACACAGCAAAGGCAAAGTCAACAGTGTAGCCACTAAGTGGCTGAAAGAAAATGAAACTCATTGACTAGGAACAACTTCCCAGAGCCCTTGTAAAGTGAAGCCATCCTTTAATTTCTCCACAGCAAGGCCCAGCTGCTCAGAGTATATTGGTTCACGATCACTTGACTGCAAAGAAAAAAGAAAGAAAAATGACCAGTTATGTTATTCTTCACGATTCATTTCACTTGCACCAGTCTCAAATCTCCAATCTTCCTCTGAGTCAATGAAACGGTCATTTTAAACTGCAATACCTTTAGTGTGAGATGAGAGCCTTGAAAAACACTTTTAAACAGTATTTCAAAACTACCGCGTGCATAGAACTACTTATTGTGACTAGTTTACATTCATGTGTGGAAATATTTGCAATTGAGAATTCCTGTATTAGTCTAAGAGTAATTCAGTTTATATGTTATATGGCATTTTGATGGCAAACATAATAAAATACAACATAAAAACCTACCTTATCACCATCAGCAAAGTATGCCTGAAAAGGAAAATAAAAACAGTTACATAGTCAAAAAACAATAAGACTGAATAATTCTTAAAGGAGAACAAGTGATGTGACAGAGAATATTATAATGTAAAATTAATTTGGAGTTTGGGCCCCACTTGACAAAGTAGCAGACATAATTATACAACCATGCCAGACTCTTGAATCAACTGTTTATTATATGCATTATTTTCCATTTCTCCCCAGACAAATATGGCTCATTTCAAATTTCCTTACTCTCATAAATCCATCATCTTCCTTAGACTGGTGAACATCATGTTCACCAGTCTAATAATTCCAGAACCCAAATTTTGTCCCCATGAACACACTTCATAATCAATGATTACAGTTAGTATACAATTAATTTTGATTTTCAGAGATAAGTTGACGAAACAGTCATTGCACCAAAAGTAAAAAAAATTCATGATTTGAAACGGATTGATACTCTGTGCCTTTGAGATACTGGTTGGCCACTCCACCAGTGACATATAATAACTGGCTATAGCTGCAGGAACACAACCCCAAGCTATTATACATATGGTCAAAACTCTTTGCTATCTGGAGGACAACAAAAGTGGTTGTTTAAATGGTTGGGTGTAAGTAGTCTATGCCTGCAGCCATACTGACAGTAATTAAACATGGCAGGCCGGAGTAGCAGTAGAATGAATTGTTATAGACACTGATCGCTGCTTCAAACAGGTGTGGTCTTCAAAGAAGGTCAGGCTGAATCGTAAAATGGCCTTGAGAGTATGGTGATCAAGTCACTGTACTTACTGCAAAGGCATCAGTGCCTTCTCCCTCGCTTACGATCTCTATATCATCCTGGACTGGGTCAATTGTAACCTCGTCTACTGTTTGTGGCTGAAACACAAAAACACAACAAAAGACATTTAACAAAAAAATGTGGGAACAATTAAACCATAAAGGGTTAGTGCTGACTAGAATAAATATTTTGCTGCTAAATTGAATTCACTCTTCCTCAGAAAATCAAAATTCTGCCTCAAGTGACATTGAGTGGACAAAAACAAAAGAAGTAATGGAATAATGAAAAACATAAAATGATGAAAACCTTTTCCTCTGTTTCAAATTCCACTCCAAATATAGGACTGGCACTGTAAACCTAAAAGATAAAATGAAACAAAAGACAGGATACATCAGAATGTTAGAAAACGAACAACAATGACAACAAAAACCTTTAATCAGATTCTCAAGATTTCATAATATTACAATTACAACATAGTTACATGTTTGTAAGGTTGTGCTGTGTGGTCAATATTACAATATTATACTTTAAAAACACCATGGAGATCATGGGAGTTTAATTAGGTAGTACACAAAAAAACTAAGCCATCTCTGTGACTAACTACCTTTTGTAAACTTTGGATTTCTTTAGCTGCTTCTTGTAATTTCTCTCCTGGGTCAACTCGGAACCCAAGAACATATCCTCCACTCTAAACAAACAAATACAAAAAAAAAAAAAAAACTAAGGTGATTATTCATAACCATTTGAAAGGATTTAAGTCATGCCTTGCTGATGGTTGAAAGGATAGCTGTCTGAACTAGTACTATGCATTCAGAGGTCTGAGTTTTCGCTCAGGTCAAGTGAATGTGTTGTGTTCTTGAACAAGACACTGACTTACCATCCACTGAAAGTTAACTGTCTTGTTCAAGAACACAAGACTCACAGAGCTTCTCTCCATACAACAGTCAGAAAATACATGTGTGCTGGCAAGTTAGAGATGAAACCTGAGGTAACACTGTGGGGAGGGTGGAAGGGTATGGATGACTTCTGACAGACTAGCATATCAGGATATGCTAGTCTCTTGAAGAAGTAGACTGAAATAATCCTGGATGCAAAAAAAAAAAAAAAAAAAAAAAACCCTGAAGGATAAACCCCGGTACTTAGGACCATTTGGGTAAGACTAAAACTTTCCTGGTTTCTTTGAACCCAAATACAGTAGAACCCCACCAACTGAAACTCAGTTAACTTGAAACACCCCCCCCCCCGCCCCCCATTCTGATAACTTGAACAAAGACTGATTTTCTTTCACCCCATTTTCTTATTCATTTATTATTAGCTAACTTAATCTCCCACTAACTTGAATCATGTTCTTGTTTACTTAGGAGTGCACATTAATGGGGTTCTACTGTACATTTATGACCTTTTCCTCAATCATTACATTTAAATTTTTTAAGTCCTTTTTCACAAATTTATGTCAACCACCCATACTACTCCTTGGTTAATAGCACCTAAGTTAACCTATCTTTGGGATTTTCTTTGAGATATTGAGTGAACTTTCTTTTAATCATTAATTAACTTTCAAGCCAAATATTTATAGGTGGGTTATCCACAAATTTCCATCACATCAGCACAAAACTTTTAGTGAGAGGTTAAAGCTTGATGTTTAAGAGTAAGGTAATGTAAACAAGAATAACCATAAATTCACCATTTGCATATATGCTGTTTGAAGTATTACCTGCTGTGAAGTTTCCAAAACTAAGGCAAGTCCAAACTTTGAATCTCTGATTTTAACTGATTTCTGTTGAAAACAGTGACAACAGAGTAAGTTCTCTCTGATTCAATAGTTAACATTTTATACAAAGTTGAACTCTCCTTGATGCAAAACAAATCTCCTCATCTCCTAAGCAGTCCACTGAAACCTTCAAAATGAAAAGAAAAATTGGGCCCCTTTCTAATTTGACATATAATTTCATCTCCAATGAATTGTTTGAGCATTCTTTTTAACCCTGACACCCAAATGTCCTCCTGGTTAGCTCAATGGATAGAGCGCTGGACTATTGTGCAGGAGGTTGAGGGTTCGAGCCCTGGCCAGACCAACACTCAAGGTCTTAAAATAATTGAGAAGAATATATAATATTATGCTACCTTTCTATAACATCAAGAAATGGTTAGATATCAGATAGGGACGAATAAATAGAGGTCCCGTCTCCTGCAGGGTTGGGGTAGGAGACATAAATTTCCCACGCACGAAATTACTGTGTGATGGATGTCCTCCCCTAGGGTGGGAGGGGTGGGTTTGTTGGAGCTTAAACCTCGTAGGGGACCTATGTCCTATTGTTTCTGCTCCAGTACTTTGTACAAATCCTTAAATACCCAATAAAATCAGTATGCATATTCTCCACACTGTTCTCCATACATTTCCTAAGGAGCCAACAGGGAGATTGTGACCCTACTGCATTATTCAGAGGTGACATTGTGAGGAAAAATTAGATGCTAGTCACTGACATAGGGGTCGAAGGGCTACATTTTGTGAGCCTGTCCACTTTGCATTGGCTGGCCTGTAACAGGGTTTGTACACTTTTGATCTGTTAAAATTCAGACCATAACTTTCCATGACTTTTTCCATGACCTTTTGAAAGATTCCATGACCTGTTTGCAAATATTCTCACAGTGCATGCTTCTGTTTATTTCTAATGAAATTAAATCTGATTTGTGGACTCATCAGTTAACTTTTCAACTTTGGGTCTTATTGCCTTTCCCTCATAGAGAGCATATTGATTTTCCATCACTTTCCATGACCCACACCTAAATTTCATGACTTTCCAGGCCTGGAAAATGAAATTTTGAAATTCCATGACTTTCCAAGTTTTCCATGACCTGTACGAACCCTGTGTAAGTCTATATGACAAGAGAATGCAGAAAACCAGTGAGAATTTTAAGCAATTGCAGGTTAAGTGATTCCATTTTCAAATTTAAGAAAACACTAATCAATACTTTTGATTAATTGTTAAAACTGATTTAATTATGGGTGAAATACCTGCATAGGTAGAGATATTTACTTTTCAAGCAGAGTTTCCTACTTGAGCTTACCATTTGTAAGTAGGGAATGCTGACATTGAATGTGTCATTCATGTTTGCATGCCACACCAACCGAACATTGGTAATGTAAAAAGTTCCAAGGTTTCCCTGAAACAGCCAAGACAGAAAAGTTCTAAACATCCCTCACTCTGAGTCCCTTAACAATTTTAACTACAGAAGTATTGTATTATTTTTTCCTTATCTAATGGCACTCTTGGGAAAGGTGTCACAAGTTAGAGTTTTCAAAAGGAGAAAATCAACAAATTTAGTACCTGATCACTTGAGAGGTTCCAGACACCATTTATCTACAAAAAAAAAAACACATTCAAATGAACAGTGATTAAAGGTGGGTGTGAGTTGTGGTCCTCTAGTTCTGTATCAACAGACTTAAAATGCCTGTTGTAAAAGAATAATACCCTTCGAACAATATCCACTTTTTTCAACAAATCCATTCAGAACACAACTGAAAAAGACAAAGCTGAGTAGTGCCACAGAGCAGCAAAGTTTTTTTTATTTTCCAGTGATTTTCCAGTCATCAAAGATGCACTTTACTCCCAAACAACCTTACACATGCAGGGAGGAAAACAATATCTACTTTTTTCGACAAATCCATTCAGAACACAACTGAAAAAGACAAAGCTGAGTAGTGCCACAGAGCAGAAAATTTTTTTTTATTTTCCAGTGATTTTCCAGTCATCAAAGATGCATTTTACTCCCAAACAACCTTACACATGCAGGGAGGATAACCTGTGCATATCTTCTAAGATGCAATAAGTTGCACAGAAACTCTCAAACACTATAATCATGATTGTTATGAGTTTAATTAAACATTCCTTAACTGTAACATTACCTTATCATAAACCTGCTCCAGTGGTAAGAGCCGCAGTTGTTTATTAAGGATCAATGCCCCACGAAGCTTTAGGTCACGATACAGCTTAGAAGATTCATATGCTCTGAAAAGAGAAAGCATTTTCCCAAATGAACAACTGTTTCTATAGGATGATTAAAAAAGAAGAGCTAATTGATGATTCAAAGCTCTTATCCACATACCTGAAAACTGAAATCACTGTTGTAAAAAGTCTGGGGCTACCAGAAACCTATAAATTTAAAATAAATGAATAAATATATGTTGTAGGTCAATTTGTTATTTAGGTAAATTTGTTTCAAACTAGGTTAATTTGATCTCAACCTAGGTCAGTTGCTGACGTCTGTCTGTCTGTTTTTTTTCTTTTTGGCTGTGTTGAAATGTCTGGAACCTGAAATTATACTAAAACAATTATTCGCCTCAGGTTCCAGACATCTTAACACAGCCAAAAAAAAAACAAAAAAACAGACAGACATCAGCAACTGACCTAGGTTGAGATGAAATTAACCTAGTTTGAAACAAATTTACCTAAACAACTAATTGACCTACAGCAGATATATTAAACAGATGTAAACTCCAGCTAATTTATGACACTGCCCCAAACTAATCACAAAAAAGTAAATTAATCCATTCTAATCGTGTCAAAGACGGTCTGATAATTTCTTCAAGCTTTTAATCCTGCTAATATATAGCTTCAATTACAATTCATTACAGCTAGGTTACCCCTGAGGATTCACTGGTCGTTCACAGATCAAATGAGATTATATCATACAGGTAATTAATTGTAATCTACATTTCAAATAATCCCAAGGAAGGAGATTTGACCCAAAACCCAACTAGCAGGAAGTAGACCAGTTGACCATTCACAAGCAAGGTTGAAAACTGAACTACTAACAACAAACTAAGAAACAATTCTGGACATTGCTGGTCAAGGGGGACTCAAACTCTGGATTTCCATTAATAAGCCAAAGATTCTGGCTCCACTGTGATGGAATCTTCCCCAAAGGACAATGATACAGATACTCGCACTAAATTAGAGATATAAAAATATAAATTACAGTACACGACCAGACTTGACTTGCCTTAACTTATAGAAGAAAGTCTGATATAGAAACATCTCTGATTCTCAAGTGATTGAAACTACTTAAGATTAACAAAGCGCAAATTATGTGAAGAAATCTTACCAGATTTGTAAAAATAAACTCAAACCGCGTATTGTTGCACCTTGTTAAGATATAAAGGGCTTCTGTCTGTCCTCGGAGTTTCTAAATTTGTAAATTGGATGAGACAAGAAAAAAAAACTATCATTTAATGAATTTATCTCTTACTACTAACCTTACTATGTTTATTGACTTCTTTGTCACATGAAACCAGTTGAAAAACATCAAACCCCCACGTGGGGGAAAAATATGATATTCAATTAATTTTTTCAAAGGCTAAATTATTTTTCTCTCTGATTAATGCCATTTACTTTGTAGCCTTTAATACACCGTCAGATTAAAATATGATGAGTCAATAAAAAAAAAGCAAAACAAAAGCTGAGATTCAAAAGGAGACTGTTTTCAAAACAAAATGAGTAAGCTAGGTAATTGTGAGTACCTTATTTTAAAATAGGGGCTGAAAGTTTCTAAAGAAACTGTGGTGCTGCGTCGGTGGGGGTAACAAGGTAATTTGGTTGCATCAACTAAGTTAAAATTGTAAATTAGCCACCGTAACGAATAAAAAAGCTGACGAAGGGCTAACGCTCAAAATGTCAGCTTTTTTATTCGTTACAGTGGCTAATTTAAAATTTCAACTTAGTTGATATAACCAAATTATTTTGAAATATGTTTGCTTTAACCCTTTAACTCCCAGAAGCGATGAACATGTAGCTTCTCCTAATAATATTCATACGTTATCCAGCAAACAGGTAATGAGAATGCCCAAACACATCAGGAAGAGGTTGTTATTTTGATCTAACACCAAATTCTTGTAACTAATTTTACTAGGAAATGTGTAGCAGCAAGAGAGAAAAATTAACAATCATCTTGAGAGGTAAAACCTTTCCCTCTCAAGATCTCATTCATTTAGTAAATTCTCCTTACGGTCTGTTATAAAATTCTCATGATGTTGGTACAGAGAATTTGGTATTGGATCAACTTATAATCTCCTAATTGATATATTTCTTTATTCTCCTCACTTGTCTCCTTGATATTGTATTGATAATGCAAGGAGAAGTTATGTTCTGGTCACTCATGGGAGTTTCAGGGTTAAAGGCTTTATAGCAAGTTACTTGTTATAATTAGTCAGGTTAAAAAAATGATCATACATACTGAATTTGCTGATCTGGTCGACACATTCACAACACAACTGAATCCAACGGCTGCCAGAATAGAAACAAAAAGGTAAAATATCTTAAGTTTGTAGTAAGGTAAACACGATTTTTTGAGAATGTGTACAGTGGCAAATTGCACAAAGGTATCCATCAAATAATTCTTATAATTGCTATTACAAAATGTAATGCAGGGTGTGGATTTTCCAATAACAGTATTTATTTGTTCCCTCTAAATTTGTCTGTCTTCCATTCAAAATGTCAATCTCTGTCATTGACAACAGTCCCTTTTGGGAAAACTTGCATGGAAGATCAGACCTCAAAACCAGTTATTATAGCACTGCTGGGTTCACATCATTTTTGATGATGAATTCTATTTGCTCTGAGTTTTTCTCTTTTGCTGCAAGTCTTTTCATTTCACCAAATGGAATTAAGTTTTGCCATGAGTATTTTCCTTTTTGCCCTGGGGTTTTTTTCGTATTGCCCTAAGGATTTTTCTTTTCACCCTGGGGATTTTTCTTTTTACCCTGGGGATTTTTCTTTTTACCCTGGGGATTTTTCTTTCGGCCATGGAGATTTTTCTTTTGGCCATGGAGATTTTTCTTTTGGCCATGGAGATTTTTCTTTTGGCCATGGAGATTTTTCTTTTGCTGTGAGTCACTTTGTTTTTCCCATGAGTTTTTTCTGTTGCTGTAAGTCTATCATTTCTACCATGGGTCTCTTCCTTTAGCTACAAGGTCATTTCTTTTGCCATGACCGTTGTGGGCCACCATAGTGGCTGAATAAACGTCACAAAATTCATTGTCAACTCACATAAGTTTACCCTGGGCATACTCTGTGAATGCCATATAAGTCTTAAGTTGGTAACAAGAAGTCTTCCTAGAAAAAAAAGATATAAGCAGTTAGAAATTGAGCATTAGTGCATACATACATATGGGTTATTAACCAAGTGTGAGGTCAAGATGGCTGGATATTGGCTGAGTTCTTTTGGGCATTTTAATGGACCGAGATGAAGTCGAAGCCCATAAAAATGTGAAAAAAGAACGAGGCTAATATTCAGCCATCTTGACGAAACAAGCTTGGTTAATAAAGGATTTATTATATCACAAAAAGATTTCCCTTTAATAAGAATTAGGAATGACTTGTTTATTTTGAGTGCCTAGAAAGAAAGCCAACTGTGCTTGTAGCACAACAAACTCACCAGAGTCATTTCTGTTTTCTTTGTTTTGACTATCATCTGTCACTTTTTGCATTTACATTGCTGAAATTGTCCAAGAATTATGAACATAGTTCTAATTCTAATTCTACTTTTTCCATACACAGGATCAATTTGGGAATCCCGAGTGAGCAAGATGGGCCCATCTGGTATCTGGACAACTCGCCCCTTAGACAATTAGCCCCAGATGACTAGCCCCCAATATGGAAAGACCATGTTACATTGGAAAAATATATTTTTATGCTCATAAAGTAATAATTTCTTGAAAGAAGAAGAAAGTTTGTTTTTTAAAGTGCATTATGAGACCGAGACTTACGTTTGTAATGATCGATTGTAACGATCGACACATGAATGTGACCATTTTGTAATCCAGCCATAATATTTGAAGTTACTGAAATGAAACAGATCTAACTGTTTGTTTTTTTGTTTTGAAGCATTCTGTATTTTAAAAAAACAAACTTTCCTTTTCTTTCGTGAAATTGTTGCTTTATGAGCATAAAAATATATTTGTCTAATGTAACTTAAGTGTTTCCCTATTAGGGGCCAGTTGTCTGAAGATCGGGGGCCAGTTGTCTGAGGCTTATTGCCCAGGGGGCGAGTTGTCTGCCATTCGCCCATCTTATCCCCTCAGGTAGCCAATCAGAACACAGGATTCGCTTCATCTTGCACATGGGCACTGTGACTGATGTAATAAAATTTGTTATTAGCCACTTGATTTGAAACATCACTTTTTAAGACTTTATGCAGAGTAGGAAATCTCCAACAATTCCCTGTGTTCAATCTGAGGGGCATATGAGGGGTGGGGTGGGATGGCTCTGTTTGTCAGTGAAATATTAAATGGACATACCTTTAAAAAAAAAATTCAGGGCAAGTTTTTCATGTTAACTTGCCACAGAACCATGGGATAATGAGAAATGTGGACAATTCAAAATGTGATCGATCGGGCCAATGATTCACAGAGTCTCATCAATATCAATACAAAAAGTTGTACGTTTTAATTAACTGAATTCAGCAGTTATTCCAATACCTCTATCACCATTGTTTCCCTTGGTATCTTCAACTGAATCGAGCTTGTCAATTAACACCTTAAATAATAAAAACGATGACAAGTTAACACGGAAGATATGTTATTCACACTCTTCATGACAAGCTTTTGGAACCAGTTTCTGTGTTGTATTATAGGACTAAACAGCGAGATGTGGGTGACTATTAATGAAGCAACACTGTGAAAAGCAATGAAGTCAACGAAATCAAGGTCTACAGTTACCTCTCCTGGTCTAAGCTGCATTTGCCTGTAGCAAGAAAACAAACTGATTAGCTATATGTAACGGGCTTGCTAAAATAATTTATGCTTGCAGGATTGATGCACAGGGCAGAGCTCAAGTATCTGTGGATTCTGAAACCAGACTTACTGTAGAGTGATGTCAAAACGTACATCCCGATCCTCCCACAAGTTGCAGTCGTTCATATCTTTTAATTCTAGATTATTTTTCGCAATCACAATTTTTCCCTGACAACCAACATGGCGTTCAATAGAGCATCAACACGGTGCTTATGTAAAATGCATGAAGTGTCTTAGGAAGGCGTGAAGGGTGTTATGGGAAACAAGTGTGTCACATCATAGTATTCCCTTGGTCATGGCGGATCAGCTGCTAGCGTTAAGAGCGTGGTTTTGGGACAGCGATTTCTGGTTACCAGAAAACTCTACTTGGGAGAGCTTAGACCAGGCGAAAAGCCAAAAGTGGGTCCAAAATGGCGATCTTTTTTTATGTGTTCCCATTGCTGTGGTGTTGATCGCTCTACGATTCCTCTTCGAGAGGTTAGTATGTGATCTTTGTCACTCTTTGATCGTAGAGTTGTTGTGTCAGATTTTGGTTCACACATCGGCTCCATGTTTGTGGTACATGTTCCGTCTTTAACTAAGACGTCCGTGAATGAAAATCCATGTTTCGTTTGGCAGTGTTTATCGTTGTGAACCAATGCGATTTTGCTTTGAAAACTTAACCGGTCCAAGCAGATATGGTGAGCACGTTGGAAAGTCTTTTCCAGACGGTAGACTGTAATCGATGCATTTTACAAATGTAGCAAAAGTGAATGCATCCTGAAAATTTTGGAGAGGGAGCTATTTAGTATCGTGAGCATGAATTTATTGCCCTTCAATCCATTCATGTCAGAAGGTGATATTTATAAATTCAGTCAAACGTCAACATTCACAGCATAAAGTATAGATGAGGTCGGATTTTGTGTGGTTTTCTGTTTTTTTTTTTTTTCAGGATGCAACCACCCTCTGTGGTGATTTTTTCTGGAAATTTCTTTTAACCCCAGCTAACTACGTTAAAAGGCCCCTTCATCAAATCGTATCAAACTTTTACATTTATCGCACGTTCTTAACAACCACGGAGACAAACTGTCACTTTGAACCAAAAGTTTGAACTCTAAACTGTAGGTGTGACCTAGATACGAGAAGCATGAAATTTACATGGTTTCGTTTTGTATCCATAAAATTAATACAATGTATTGCTTTGGAAGCACCTGTTCCTTTTTGTGAAGCTGCGCTAAGTGATTTGTTCCTTCTCCCACACAAAAAAGCGTAGCCAATTTGATTTGCATGTCATTTGTCGGGAACCACTCCAGAAATTGATTATCTGTTCTTTTGATAAACATGAATCGGTTATGTTCGACTTCTTTTTTTTCTGGTGACAAAAAGTGTTTTCAGTGGCAAGCTAGAAAAACCTTGAAGAGTTCTCTGTTGAGTTTATCCATTTTGATGGTTGATATCATGCAGCGAGAGCCGATAAATCGATAATTGCCGAGTAATCTCAAAATCTAAAATTAGGTCCAGGTCTTTTTTATTTACATTTGTGAAAGGTCTTCTCACATATCTAAAGCCATTTATGACATCTGTCCACCAGTAAGTGTAAAATAAACATTTTTTTTAAAGGGGTCTTCTGAGTAGATATTTTATATCTGGTTTTGTAGTTAAATATGTGGGCAGTCAAGTGGCAAAAGTTTGTTGATGCTAAAGCCGTTCTCCCAACCCACTTTCATTACCACTTAATGCATTTTTCTACTTTTCCTTTGGGGATTGCTTCCTCAACTCTCTAACTTCCAAGATCTGATTGTGAATTCTCCCTTCCAGCTGCTACATATTTCCTTGTGAATTAGTTACGAGAATTTGGTGTAAGATCAAGATAACAACTTCTACCTTATAAGTTTTAGTATTCTCATTACCTGTTTGCTGGATAATGTATGGATATTCTAGGGAGAAATAACATGTCAATCACATCCAAAGGGATAAGCTGTCAGAGCATAATTTGTAAAAAGAACTATGAATAACAAGCTTGGTATTGAAATGGCAGTCTTTCTTATCAAGTATTATTTTTGAAAATATTAGTTTTTTTTTTTTAAATTGTGATTTTCTAGTTACAAGTGGGTAGATAATGATTTTCCTGAACCAAAGCTCATCTGTTGGTGTTTAATTTGTACTTGAAGGTTAAAGCTGTCCTTCATAATATTTTGCAGTTGTGTAAACAACCCTCTGCCCTTTAAGATGGAGAGGGTATTTTGGCAAATACATACAGACATGTTCTAGCACTCAGCTGTCCAAAGTTTTTATATATATTTACTCACCAAGCACACATGTTTTTGGTAGTTATTCAAAATTTGATTGTTTAAGTGGATCATAGCAAACACTCTAATGAAAAAAAAATTTATGTATTTTATGCATGTGTATTCCACATCAAAATTTTTCTGAGGTAATCTTTTTTTATTGATGAAATTTTTCAATGTTTGGTTGAGACTCTGTAATTAGCACTGTTTCTGAACTTAGCAGGGTTCATAGTTTTGCTATAAGACAAGCAAGTTCATTTTTTGTTTGAATTTAGCCAGACTGGTTTTTTTCTTTGTTTTTTTTTTTTTTTTTCACTCATTTTCTTGAGTGAAATATATAGGTTGAGACTCCTAGCAATCTCAACCATCACTAATGGGAGCAAATGAGTTCTGAGCCCAGGGGAAAAAAAAAGAGGATAATTTATGCTTGTTTGAAATTTGGTTTGAGTGACTTACCCAATGTTCTCAGGTGCCCCTTTGAAAGGAAAAATTATGTTCCCCTTCCTCTATGATTTTATCTTTGTAAAAAACACACCATAATTATAATATTATTGACCCTCAGTGTCCAAAAACATGTGATAATTTAGCTCTGGTTTCTCTTTATCTGCTATGACCAGATTACTTTTTGGATGTGTTTCATTAAGAGAACCGAGGCAAGAGGAAAAGTGATGTTATAAACCAAACAAGTTGGATTTTCAGTGGTGTGAATCAAACTGATTTCATCTGCGGTACAAGACTTTGTGCTCTTAGAAATTAGCTATTGTTCTGTGCACTAGATTAGCTAGGTTCACACACGAGAAATTATTTATCCTCACTTTCATTAGCAATTTGGACCACTTATCCAAGAACAAACCTTACCTTCTTTGAACCCCCTCCCAATTTCTTCCATCTGTTTTTCCTAATGGTGCTTCTCCTTCTCTGCTTTCTAGATTCATTGCGACACCTTTGATGGGCTACCTTGGTGTAACAGAAAAACCTATAGTTTTTGTAGAAAATACATTTTGTGAAAAGGTTTACCAAACAATCAGCAAATGCCCCAATGCTGAACGAGTAGAGGGACTATCAAAACAACTTGGCTGGACCACACGTGAAGTGAAACGATGGTTCAAAAATCGCAGGCAACAATCAAAACCATCCATAATGAGGAAGGCTACTGAAAGCAGGTGCATAATATTTCATTCTGTCATTTTATTTCTTAGTTGCACCACGAATCTTTGAACTGGTGTTTTGGACCAACATAAAGTTTAAATTAATATATAATTCAGGGCTTAATTAAACAAGATTTGAAATTGAAGTTCTATTCTAGAGTGAGTGGGACTACTCCTAATTGTTTCAGTTGGTCTAAGGTTGTCTCTTTTAATGATTTTGCTCTATGGAAAAGTTTCTACCATGGGTCATTTTAAATGTATTCTTGCTTTTAACATCAAACTCTTTCATCTTTTCATTTATCTTGTAGTTGGAGATTTGTGTTCTATTTGGCAACATCAATTTATGGGGCAGTTGTATTATCCAAGGTAATTTTACTTCAACATTTTGTATTTTAACATATATTTGAGCTACTCATTCTCTAACAGTAGCTACATTTTTTACAAAATAAGCAGCTCAAAATTTTTGCTCAGATGACTGGAATGTTATGTAAGTAAAAGTAATGAAAGATTGTTGTGGTCATGGCAAGATTAAAAAGTTCTGTGGTGTCCAACTTTTTAGGAACCTTGGCTTTGGGATCTACGACTCTGTTTCGTTGGTCATGGAAAACAGGTTAGACATGTTGTGTATTGTCATTCAAAACTTTAAAAATGTGTTTGAAAAGTTAAATTGGAAATGTTTGGTAACATGGATGATTAAATCTAGTGAACATAATCACTTCATTGTTCCACAGCATATGAAACATTTTAGAAAATCTCTGATAGCACAGCTCCTAACTAGAATTTCGCCAGCGTAACAGTACATGTGTTGCAGTTCTCAAATTAATTGAAGGTCCAATTGAGTTTCAGCTAGCTGGTTTATTCCATGTTAATATTACGATGTTCTCCAGTTTTTTTAACTTCTTTTTCTTTTTTTCTTGAATTCTTGTCAAACTACTTGAAAGTCATTCATTTATTCATAGTTTGGGGAAAACCAGAGCCAAAATTAAAATTGTTATTAGCCGCATACTAGAGTCCTCCACATTGCCTGTAGCTGACTCATGGTTTCTCCTCTTTTTCCAGCCTCTTACAGATGAAATATTCTTCTATTATGTGGTTGAAATAGCCTTTTACATATCCCTTCTTATTTCATTTTTTGTGGATGTGAAAAGAAAGGTTTGTACAATTTATGTTTCCTGATAGCAAAATGTTATTGTTAAACTACAATCATGATATAAAAATAAAATTTTTACTAGGGGACTTAACTTGTCTAGAAAGTTTTCACCAGGGCTTCCTACTTGATTTATCCCCTTAGTGACCCTTTAACTTCCATGTCTTGAGTGACCAAAACAGAATTTCTCCTTATTGTATCAATACAATATCAAGCAGACAAGTGTTGAGAATAAAGACAAATATCAATTAGGGATTATTGGTGGATCTGAGACCAAATTCTCCAAACTAAGGAGAATTATATTAAGTAAATACTTGGATGAAGATCATGGAGTCGTTATTTCAGTCTGTTTCCCAGTACAATGTCTCCTTTTTCAGAAATGATTAGAAAAATGCTTATAATAAGTTTTGTGTAAAATCAAATAAAAATTTTGTTTTTCAGGATTTTTGGCAAATGGCAATTCACCATGTAGTTACAATCATGTTGACAACATTTTCGTACACAGCTGGTTTCTTTCGTATTGGTAGCGTCATAATGCTTTTGCACGACTTGGCCGATATTTTTCTTGAGGTGAGTTTTCATGCTGAATAGGGAGGAAGAAGAATATTTACTAAAAGCCATTTTACATTTTTTTTTTTACATTTCATATAAAAAATGTACTGTTATTTTACATTTAGAATTAAATGGGGAGGAGTAGGTTAACCCTTGTGAGTGATTAGCATCCAATTTCTCCTTACAATATCACCCCTGAATCAAACATTAAGGTTAGGAGAATAAAGGAAATGATCACCAACTAAAGAAGCTCTGACTTGATTGTTAAACAAATTCTCCTCGTCAGCACCTTAGGAAATGTGTAGAGAACAGTATATGGAGAATTTGAAAACTGATATTAGGGTGTAAAGGAATAAACAAACCATATAACTTTTATCTTCATCACTGAAATGAAAATTTACATTAAATGTGTTGTAAAACTTTCTGCAATTTGAGAATGTGCTGTAAATTCAACTTTGAGGG
Organism: Stylophora pistillata; assembly: GCF_964205215.1. NCBI lineage: Eukaryota > Metazoa > Cnidaria > Anthozoa > Scleractinia > Pocilloporidae > Stylophora > Stylophora pistillata. Next base: position 17,647,928 of record NC_142530.1, read on the forward strand.
AGCTTTTATTAAAAACACCTTGGTAAGCTAATCACACTTGCCAAATGGTAGAATGCACTAAAGTAAGACAAGTGCACACATGACTGCCCATACAGTTACTCTCAAAGATCATTGTTGTTATTGATAAATATCATTATTACTTATCACTGACTAGAGTATAACTCTCCCAGAAGTGATTAACATGCAACTTTTCCCTATAATGCCTGCACATTATCTGGTAAACAAGTTATGAGAATACTCAAATTCATCAGGTACAAGTTGTCATCTTGATCTAACACTAAATTCTTGTAACTAATTTGCAACAAAATGTTTAGCAGTTAGAGGGGAGAATTAACAAACAGAGTTTGTGAGCACTTGTTTTGAATTATTTCATTCTGTGATGTCTGATTTTGATTTTTTGTTGCAGTCAGCAAAAGTATTTAATTACGCCAAGTGGGAAGCTACAACTAACTTAATATTTGTGTTATTTGCTGTGTCATTCAATGTTACAAGGCTGGTATATTATCCATTCTGGTAAGTTTGTGGTCTTCTTACAGATTTAATGGCAGAGATGGTTATTGGAAAAGACATACTTATTAGGCAAAGTTTGTTTTTGTAAGACAACACCAAACTCTCCCAACTAACATACAAGAAAATGTACTGCTGCATAGAGGAGAATTCATTGTTAGATTTTTGAAGTTATAGGATCCTGGCATAGAGAGATACTTAGAACACAAAGACTAACTGCACATTCAACTGAATTAATTTTTGATCGAGTGTCATGACTCACGATTCCTTTCATGATTGATTGACAAACCATCAGACCGATTAAACAACCCAGGAATTTGCCAAGTGACTGATACAAGGCATAGATTTTTTATTTAGAAATTGACTCTTGCATTTTACAACACAAATTTATTTCTTTACTCAAACAGGGTTTTGCATGTTGTATACTACTGTCAAGAGTACTGTGGTCCTTTTAAAGCATGGTCATGGTTCTTTGGTTTGTTGTCGTGTCTTCAGGTACTGCAAAATCCTGTATTCTTTTTCATTAGTTAAATGCCCCAGGTAGGCAGTTTGACAGTTTAACTTGTGTCCTAGCCCAGGGTTTGAGTAATCTTGAACTCAATTTTATGCTGAATTAGACTTTGCTATGTACAAGTTTTGCTGAGTGGTTTAGTGAGAAAAGAAAGTTGCTTGTTTAGTTCAAAATTCTGCTTGCCTTAGATAACCAAAGGGCTGGCAGAATAGTTTCAGCTCTTTCGAGACAGCACATTATCCTGCTTGCCCCAGATAACTAAGGGTTGGCAGAATAGTTTAAGCTCTTTTGAGAATGTTCTATATTCTGTATTTAAGAAAACACTATAAGAAAGTGAGCATGAGCTACAAACTTTGAGATCTCAAAATGTGATACATGTGATAACCCTTGTCTTCCCTTAAAGGTGCTGTTCTTTGTTATTTTTTTTGCTATGTCCAGGTACTACATGTTATTTGGTCCTACAAAGTTGCAGAGGTGGCCGTGCAGTTTATAATTAAGGGAACGGTGAGTGATACATTGTTTTGTGCCCTGTCAGGATGTGGGGGGAGGGGGTGGGATTGTTGACACCATTGAGGATCATTACTTCCAGGGGGATGGAGGATGAGTCAAATTGGGCTGAAAGGGGAGAGGGGTGGACCAAAAAATTTCAGATGCCTCTGGTGAGGCCTCTTGAAAGAGAACAACATTCAGTAAAATTTTTATTCTTGTTGTTGTTGTGGACATCCTATTATTCTTTGTTTTGTTGCTAATTGGTCGTTCTAAAGAAAGGTGTGACATGATATTGGAGCTCATTTGTGTCTCGTAGAAGGCCTCTTGAAGCAGAATTCTAGGAAGTTAAAGCTTTCTTTCTTTCTTAACCATTGTTTTCTTAACTGTGTTAGGTGGAAAAAGACACACGTAGTGATGATGAACAGTCTGGTCCAGAAGAAGAGAGGCCTGACATGAACCATACAGATGGCAATATGGTGGACAATAAAAAGAAGCATTGACCAAAAAGAAAATTTAAACCAGAGCTTAATTGTCAGAGTTCCAGTACTCTTATGTCATCCTTTCTAGTGTGCTGTTAGATGAACAGATGCTGTGCTGATTTTGGAAAGACAATTTCAAAATTTGTACCAAAGAATGAGAGCCTTTTCCAACCAGTCATTCTTGTTCAGTAAGTTGCATCTACCCTGAGTATGTTGCAACTAATATTTCCTTTAAACATGTCTTCTTTAATTTAATCAAATTTTCTTCAGTGATTTTGTCTAAGGAAGACAATTTATGGCCTAATTTTTATGTTCAAATGTGGAATATTGTGAAGTGGTTTTTAAATTACTATATTCGATCGTTCTTTCTTTTTTACCAGAGACCACCTTTTGCTATCTGCAGGGTGTGATGGTTTGCATATTTGTGAATAGATGATCCTGAAACTTAGCTACTATTTACTTTCAACTGGTGACGTAGCTGTATTGTCTAGTATTTCACAAGACAAGAATTTGACTTAAGTTGGAGTTTTTTTGTGGTATATTTCAAAGCTATTTAATAAACACATGTGAATGACAAGAAGACATAGCATTTTTGGTTTTAACCCTTTAGCTCCCATTACTGAACAAGACAGAATTACTCCTAACAATTTCGGTAAAAGTGAACAGTTCCCAAAAGATACTGTTGGCCGACTGTTGGCCATCTGTTGGGAGCTATTGTCCACTTTCACCACAATTTCAATACAATATCAAGCAGACAGGTGATGAGAGTGGAAAAAATATAATTGAGGGGATTATCAGTTGATCCAATACCAAATTCTCCATACTAACATCAAAAGAATTGTATGGCAGACAGTAAGGAGAATTACTAGAGAGATCTTGGGTCTGTGAAAGGTTTGAAGTATTTTCTAATCACACACAAATTGACCTTCTTTACTTGGGTAAGGTTCAAGCAGGTCATGGGAAATCTGAAAAAGGGGAGAATACTGAGTGTTAGTGCTAGAGAGAGTTGAAGAAAATTAGTTTTCTGAGAAAAATAAAAAAGAAGAGACCCATTGAATTGATGTTCTTTGGACTTTTTTGACACCAGTCTACCAATAGTAGGTAATATAATCAGTTTAAAAATTCTGCTCATTTGCCCCTTCACTTGTGTGATTGATCAAGAAAGAAATTCACCATATAATATCAATAAATATTTGAGAAGAAAGGTAGAGAGAGGACAGACAGTGAACTGCTAGATAACAGATTCAACACTGTATTTTGAAAGCCAACATTGTACAAAGTGTCAGACAAACATTGTGAAGAATTTACATTTGGATATCGAGCGTGAAAAGGCTAAAAATTTGTGGAATTTAATGAGTTTGTAAATTAAAGGAATTTGCAACCTCATCGTGAAAGAACAGAGAGAAAAGGAAGAGGGATTGACTTGGATCTCTTCCCAAGGGCTTGGCTATTACATTTTGCCTTTTTAACATATGAAACAAAAAGGGTTAAATGTTGCCTTGAGTCTGTACAGTAATAAATGACATATGATGTCAAAATGTGGCAAGAATACTCAGTGGCACCTTGAGTTTCACTTTTTTTGTTCTTAACACTGGGATGTCACCTGTCATCTATTGCTGGACAGATACATGGCAACATGGAATCCATCTATTCATTAAATGAAATTTATGATAACCTCAAAGGGCTGGATGATACTGGGATCTAGTGAAAGTGAATGATTCGATACCTTAATAGCAGCATAGGCTGAATTGCTTAGGTCTACAGTGTTACTAAGGTTGAGATCGGACATCATCATCATCAGGTACCTCTGGCAGCCGCTTTAGTCCATGTAATGACTTCACCTTTCCCCCCACACATCCCACCCCAGGGGAGGACATCATCACAGAGTCCTACCCCTAACCCTGTAGGAGACGGGATCTCCATTTATTTGTCCTTATCCGAGAAGATTAGAATATCTATCCATTTCATTGATATTATAGAAAGGTAGCAAATTCTCCTCAGTTATTTTAAGACCATGAGTATTGGTCCGGCCGGGGCTCGAACTCTCGACCTCCCACACAACACAATCCAGCGCTCTAACCAATTGAGCTAAACAGGAGGTGGAAAGAAGTGAAAGACTTGGGTCCTTGGGTCAGTTTAAGGCTAATGTGGGAAGTAGAACATTGAAAATTATCCAGAACAAGTAGAGAAAAAAGGAGCCATCAAATCAGAGGTACAGTTGCACCTGCATTAAGCAGTCACCCACAGGAAATAGTGGGGTGGCCACTAAGTAGGTGTTGACTGTTGAAGACAGGTTCCACAGACAGGGTATTACGAAAGTGAATTAATTACATGTCATTTTTTTTTCCATGATTGACCAATCAATGCACAAAAACTTGCTCCGAAACACCAGTAACATTAATTTCAGGTGATAATAATGGATTCAATTAAACTTAACGATTTTTCTTAGTTTTATTTGAATGGGTAGGTCTGCTTTAAGTGACCATTCAATACAGGTAAAGGACAATACAAAAGGCTGTCAGGACTCAGTTAACTAAGGGTCACCACAACCCCTTTATAGAGGTGAAAATTACAGTAATTCAGGGCAAAAACTTGGGACATTGAAAACTGACAACTCAACCCTTTTACACCCTTACATCAGAATGCATCTTCTCCATACTGTTCTCTACACATTTCCTCAGGTTCTGACAAGGAGAATTTGTTTAACAATCAAGAGCTTCTTTAGTTGGTGATCATATCCTTTATTCTCGTGACATTTATGCATGATTCAGGGTTGGTGTTGTAAGGAGAAATTAGATGCTGGTCACTCTTAAGATTTATATATCACCCTGTTATTAACCCTTTTTATTACACGACTCAGGCAGTCAGAGGGCCAATAACTAAACTCAACCAATCAAAATGCTCTATTGCCGGTCAATATTCTCTCAGTATTGGACCGGGCACTGTCCCGAATGATACCGCACTTGTGTCCCTTTGAACTTCAGTCGTATCATAAATCTCTTAATAACCTAGCTTGCTTGGGACCGTACTGGAAGAATATTGGCCCTCGGTCTTTTTTGTACGGACCGAGCACAGTGAGGTCCGTACTGTCAAGACCTTGGGCCAATATTCTCCCAGTACGGCCCTCGCGCTTGGCTAATAAAAACTCTTGATATCAGGGCTCAACACCAACTTTTCAACTTGCTAGCCAAGTGGCTAGCAACAACTTAGATGTTATAACAATTTCAGTTTGTTTACTAGCCAGCCAAAGTAGCTAGCGGAAATCAAAAACCACTGGCCAAAACTGAATTTCTACTAGTCTGTGGCTAGTTGGCTACTGTTAGTGTCCAGCCTTGAATATTGTACTGCTTAACATAGGTTCAACCCTATAATGCTTTGATTGAGGCACAAAGGTGATGTTTAATGATAATGAATGAGTACAATTTATTCTTCAAGTAAATTTTTTAATGTCAAAAAATAGTCATATTATAGCTTGCTTGTAGTACATTTGCTTAAATGTTGATCCAGTTTTGGTCTTGCATAAATATTGCACTTGCATATATATCGATCTTGCATATATTATACATCTTTTCATTTCTGACACTTTCAAAATAATATCATCAATGTAATATTATTTTACAGTGGAAACTTGTGTATTTCAAAAAACTGCCTTCTTCTGATTGATAAACTGTATTGGTATGCTCTAAAACAGTGGATAGTACTGAAGGTGCACTCTGAACTTCAAATATCCTTTACAATTCACCTCTCAGTGACTCCTGGTGCTGGAAAGGCATCTGAAAACACTGTCAGAATGAGTGTGTAAAAATCTTCTTTTTGTGCTATATAATCTCACTGTTTTAGAATATACTAAAACAACTATTCAGTGTCGGTGGGTAGCGGTGGATATTTACCTCACTGCTTTGTGACTTGGTACCAGTAGATATCTACCGCTAGCTGCCTCCAACTAGATGAATAGTTGTTAAATATCACATAATCGTTCAGAATATACTTTTACTCATAACTTATTAATGATTACAATAATTTTAACAACATAATATGCTTCTCACAATTACCTTTTTTTTTATAAAAAAAATACTTTTGATGATTCAGATGCTGATAGCGGCATCATGATAAGATGACTATATGTATACTCGAGCCACTAGAAAAACCTGTTGGCTTTACTTCCAACACTTAAACTGGAGCTGAATATCAGCATTTTCAATTGAATACCTGAAATGAGACCAAAACCTATGATCTACCCCTTCCGCAAGATGCCAAACACATTCTGTGTCCTTTCCTGTGGAAGTCCTACATTTCAACCATTCCTCAAGTTACTGCATTTCATCGGCTATGAAAAAATATTAAATTCACAAAAGGGTGCGGGTAGGACAAAGACATCCCTACATTACAATACTCAACGATTTCTAATGCAAATTAGTCCCCAGCATTCTTCAGGGCAATGGAGGAATAAATCAAACCTAATGTACCTGCAATTATCCCAAATAACACTATCAGCATCTCAAAAACTTTCTTGTACAAAGTTAACTTGTTCCATTTAAGCTGCAAATGGAAAAGGCAAGGGAAAATCAAGGTAACACAAGCTCCAAACAAACTTCCAAATATACTCATCAGCAGCCCAAAATGAGGTACAGCTACAGCTATACCAAGTGTTGAGAGGACCAAGAAGGTGCGGGTAGAGATAACCCATAAATAGTTATAATACTTGTGGTTGTAGTAGAGGGGGAGCTTTGGCAAAATAACTATATCTAATGTTCCACTAACAACAAACATATTTAGGGGGTATGAAAAGTAAATATTTATGATAACTAACACAGTTGCTAATTTGCTAAGAGCTGAGCCATATGATGAACTGAGATTAAGGATTACAATCGACCGAGTGTAGCTACCGAATGAGAGGCAGCAGAAAAGCCCAACTAAAAATTTCACTGTCGTTACAGAGATAAATGCCCGGTGTGAGACACTTTTGTATTTGTTGGGTTTCTGCATAGAGCCCTCTATTCCAGGAAATACCGTGTGCCCACAATATGAAAACAAAATAATTCCTAAGCTAAGTGGAAAAGTCTCTATATTAAATGAAGGGATCTTGTCCAATGTCCAAGAGTTTGATTCCTCTAGAGTGAATCCCATCAGTATGAAAGCTATAATAAACACTGCTACTACAGCTAACATACTTAGCCAGGCCAGAATGGACAGTCTTTTGATGAAAACTGTGGGTAGCATGGCCAGCGCACAGATCAAGCACCACTCCTTTATGTTAAACGTGATCAGTTCTTTGAACAGCTCCATGAAACTGCTGCCAAGAGCCATCACCATCAGAACACAGGAACAGTATGACAAGCTCACAGTTACGAAATCAACAATCCACCCACCCACGGGTCCCCAGACGTGTGCTGCAATCTCGGCATAACTCGCTCGGACTCGTTTGCGAAGCCGGCTTTTCGGTGAAATTTCGTAGAGGCAACCAACAAGAACAACTGAAGTGATGTCGGTCAGAAATCCAATGAATAATATCAGGAACAGAGCTGCGAATCCTCCCAGAACGATCGCATAAGGCATAGCTAAAACGCTGGTGCTCGCAAAGATCATGTTGATCATGTTCCATAACGCGAGTATGGTCGATGCCTGGCCATCTTCTGACAACTTCTCCAGCAACGTTGTTGTTTTCGATTTTGAGTCTTGGCTGCTTCGGTCCTCAATCGAGAGTGTCACCGACCGTTGATTTAGAGACCGCGAGATTGACACTACACTGGAATACAACGAAAACTGAAAGGAAGGGATGAATAAGGACGCCTGACTCGTTGTGAAAGTTGTCGTAAAACTTTTGCTGTTGTGTGTGAAGAAACTTGAGTCGCTCTTCTCTAAAGTCTCGTGCGATCGAATGAGTGGAGTGCTTTCGTTCAGCTCGAATTCATCGTCGGCTTCTTCTAGAAGGTCTTGCTCTTCTTCTATCTGTTCATTCGTCAAAGGCATGTCCTCGAGAATTGTTATCAAATCGGGTTCTTTTATCACAGTTGTTGCCGAAGGAGCCGTTAACGTTGTTAACGGAATCGTGTTCGCTTCAAAACTTTCCATGTCCATTTCTTGATCTAACCAAGGTTCTTTTCCTTCTTTTTCTCCTTACGGGAGTGGCAAATACTCCGTACAGCACAACGGTTGTTTGTTTCTGATCGAAGATTCGACAGTGAACGCGCCGAACTAAGGAGTCCATCGGTCCAGTTTCTCGCACGTTTACCAAGTCAGACTGGTTTTCCAAGTTTTCTCTACTAGTTTCGCGACTGTCTTTCGCACAATGTCCTGTTTGGGGATAAAATGTGAATAAATTTGTTGAATGAAAGTGACAATGTTTATTTCGTAATAAATACTTGATCAAAAACCAAAACAACGTCGGTTTGTGAAAAACTCAACTCACGTTTCGCAACTTGCAATTGTTGCATGCGGTCTCCGTCACGCAATCGATACAAATGTAACATCGACTGACCACGTGTTCGGCACAGAGAAAACCCCGCAAATTAAGCGCACGAGTCCAGTTTCCTTTAGTGAAACTGCTCTTCAAAAGAGCTTTTATTTACTTTTTTTAATCGAATTAAACCTATAAAAGACCGAAATAACCACGGAATATAGGACCATCGAGGTCTTTCCCGTCAGCATACTTTGAATAAAGAGATAGGTACTGCCGTACTGATAACAAAGAAATTAAAATAAAGCGAACTTTTTGAACTGATGATAATAATAATAAATAAAGCGAACTTTTTGAACTGATAATAATAATAATAATAATAACAATAATAATAATAATAATAATAATAATAATAATAATAATAAACAATCTTTAAGGAGGAAGCGCCCGTCACGAAAATACGTGGTTTTCAGGGAGGTCCTCCGTAAAAATAAAAAGTATTAAAAGCTAAAATAAGAAATACAATTGTCACAGATCTAAAACGGCGTATATCCAAAGTTTTATCTATCACTTAAAGTATTTATCCATTAAGAATCTTGTAAGGTTTTCCTTAAAAATTGTGCATGGCATTGGCCTTCTTAAAAATACTGGGAGGGACATCCAGTCATTTATAAAACGGAAGTAGGACACCCTCTTTCCGCATTCCATTTTAGGTAGTCTAGGTAAGTAACCATTTCTAGTGTTGTAGCCATGCGAACTTCTCAATGCGAACTTTCTCAATGATAATAAACAAGTAAATATATAATCCTCCCCGGTGAGATGCAAGATTACAAAATCGTAGTAAAGAGAGCCTGAAAGAAAGAAACAAGGAATTCACTTTAATTCGCCTCTTTCCGACCGTGTAGCTTGGTTATGGGTAGTTTGCACGTTACGTCATGGCTGCCATGTTGGTGGACGTAATCAATGGATATCTCATTAGCTTCTTTTGTTCGTCCACCAGCATTTGTTCCTTTCACCATTGTTACCTGTGTCTCTAGAGATTGGTTGCAAACCAACTATTGTGACTTGTTTCTTGTTGGCACGGGTTCGAATCCTGTCGAAGCAAGCTGTTTTTCCTTCCAGGGACATATGGGGCCCGACCATTTATTTTTGAGGGGGGGGGGTGGGTGATTTTGAAAAAATTTCCTGCAAGCGTTTGTTGGAAGAAAAAAATTACATGCAGCCCAGATGTAACAGAAAAAATGTACCAAAAACTCGGAAAAAATATCCTGCACAGCAGATTGCTAGAAAAAAATTTCTTGATGACCAGAAATCACCCACCCCCCCTCAAAAGTTAAATCGTCGGCCCCTAAACAATGGTTGGGTTTCAGGTGACGTCACAAGCTTTGCTGAAGTTAGTGTCCGCCATGTTGGTGTCCCTCAGGTGTCAATTTATGAATAATTAGTCGATTTCTATAGTGAAGCCCTCTCTCTTATCGCCGTATTATTTCGCCAACTACATGAATATCCAGACAGAAAAAAGCGATAAAAGTATCCGGCATTCATCTTAAGGTTTCCCAGTGCTCTCTGAGTATGCCGAAAGCTTAGAGAGTATGATCTTAGGTATAGCGCATTAGATCATATATATAATGAATTTTGCGCTATAGAGATAATAAAATTATTAAATTATTATACGAAAAAATCCGTAGTCTTCACGCTTTCCACTTTTGCTCGAACAGCCAACAATAATGCATAAAACCATCCCTTCTTTCTCACATGAACTCTTCGTTAGATACGGTTTGTTTACGCCCGAGGGACACCAAGATGGCGGATATTAACCGTTGCTAAGGTATTGGTCACGTGGGTGAAACCCAAGGATAGATATCTCATTAGCTCCTTTTGTTCGTCCACCAGTATTTGTTCCTTTCACCATTGTTACCTGTGTCTCTAGAGATTGATTGCAAACCACCTTATGATACATGCATGTACTGTGTTTAGCACTAGTTGTTCGTGAGACATTCAGTGCAAATCGAGGTTGGTTTAAATTTATAAAGGGAGTAAGTTTCTAAAGAAACTGGTGCTGCGTTTTCACTAAGTTGAAATTGTAAATTGGCCACCGTAAAGAGTTAAAAAGCTGACGTTTCGAGTGTTAGCCCTTCGTCAGAGCGAATGGCGAAGGGCTAACACTCGAAACGTCAGCTTTTTAACTCTTTACGGTGGCCAATTTACATGCAATTTCAACTTAGTTGATATGACTAAATTACCTTGGTTTAGCCTGTATCATGACAGTCCTTAAGAATTTGGGTGGAAATAAAGGAATTTGAAAGAGTAGATCTCTCAGCAATAGACAAAATGAAAAAACAATAACAAAAAATTCATTATCGAATGTTCTCTGAACAAAACGGCCATTTTCTTTCAGCAAAAGCACAAAAATTGTCTCTTTCAAGAATTCCACTTCTTACAGTTTCTTTCCCAAATTCGCGTTACTATCGGTAAAGAATGTCCCCCCGGCCCACCCCCCCCCAAAAAATTAGGCTAAAGTACATTTACTCCTTAGGCATGGTTGCCACAGTCATAAAAATCAGGCTAAAGCACATTTACTCATTAGGCATGGTTGCCAGAGTCATAGGATTTTGAAATTCCGACTTAACCCCAACAAGCATAACATTTACCTAACCAACTGAATGAACAATTTCACAAATGAATCCTGATGTTCTCCAACCTCCACTTAAAGCTATTGCCTTCAACCACAACTCTCAGCTACAATGTACATTAGTTGATAACTCATTTCAGTAACACAGAAAAAGGATTCAGTTTCTTGGAAACACAACATCAGTTCATTGTTTAATTTCATTTAAAAATATTCCACCAATTCAACACCTTTCAAGTCCATAAAATGTTTTAAATAATTTAAATTGTGAGTAAATGATGAAAACTGAATAAAAAGGAAAATACATGATTTCATTTACAAACTATCTACAACTTACAATAGAAAGGAAAAGATGTGCTGGTCAGGAGGTTGTCAACTGTTCTAAACAATGTTGACACCACAGAGAGGAGAGTGGAACCATCTTCATGATAAAGGGGCCAAGACAAGATAATTGAATTCATATTTTCTTGAAATTTCACTTTTCCAACTTATTTCAAAGAAGTAAATTCTCCCTGACCCAAACAGTTGACTTTCCTTGACCTTGAAATTTTTCCCTGTTATCCAGAAGTAAACTTCTGGATGACAGAGTATGTACCTGAAGTAGTAGGAAGAAATACAGGGTTCATAGGAACAGTTAAAACAACAAATACTGTGTTCAACAATATCCTTGTTCTAAAGAAAGGGAGAGTTCAGAGAGAGGACCCTAAAACCACAAACTCTTCTCACAAGAGTAGATACTGATGCAATATGACTAGGACCCTAATATCCTGAAACAAGAAAGAGTCTGATTGATAAACAGCACTTCAGTAGTTCTCAACTTTTAATAACCTTGATTAAAAATCATAAGTCAAATCAATACAAAGGTATTCAATATTGTATAATCAAAATAAGAACTTTCCCTTCAGTTTTAATCTTTCACAGGAAGTAGAAGCTCAATTTGTTTGGTAACAATTCAAGTTACTCATTTGCCATGTCTGCCAGCACTCATTTTCAGTCAAACTGACCCTTGTAATTTTTTTCATATATCTTATTAAGACAATAAAATACTCCATCAGATTCCTTAACAAAGATCTGAGCCAACAAGAAACTCACAGCTAGTGGCTCCTTTACGCACTAAGTTGAGCAAACTGTAAGTTAACATGACATTTACATAATTTGTCTCACATTCTATTTTTTGCATTCTTATTAGTTTTTAGCTTGTTTCTACTCTCTCTGTTACTTTTGATAATGGTCTTGTAACAAGAACCAAAAATATTACATTTTATTCTCCCTTTGTGGTGTGATTCTTGCTTATACTTCTATTTTAATATAAGTTGGGAAGATGTCCTTCAGAGTTGTTACCTTCTTATATTTTCCTCATTTGCTGGAGGGTAAAGGTTAAGCAAACCATCCTTGTCAAAATGCAAGCATAGAAATTTTACAGGAATCACAATTGTTACCTTTGTTGATCTTACATGAGGTGACATGCCCACACTCAAGAGGACTGTCACTTAGCTAAGAGGGGGGGGGGGCAACTTGATTTTCAAGTGAAATTGACAAGGGTTCATTTGACCTACAATTGTTAATTTCTTTTCCAATAAATGTATCACTGTTCTTAGTTTTAAAATCAAGAGCTTTGTATCACTTATCAGAAAAGAAGCCTGGTACTGAAACTATGGTGTGGTAGGTTTGGAAATATCTCATGCATCTAACCATAAATGTAATGGGGAGGAGGGGGGAGAGCACTGGCTTTGAAACTATTACCACACTGATCTCTTATCAAAAAAGACCAATTTAAGCCCAACATAGTGCTTTTCAAAAACAGAAAGAATAACTAAAATTTTACCCGCCCAAAAAAACCCTCAAACACACAGCAGTTACTGGTAAATTAAGACAAAACCTTGATAACCTTGATAGAATCAAAGTGGATACTTGTTCTGTCTGAGTAAACTTGGAATATTTTGGCTCCACTTCAACCAAATTTTTCCTCAGTAATTCTTCAATATTAAAGAAAACATTCCATTAATTTACATATCTAGTTATGTGGCCACAACATTTCTTTAGAAAGGAAAGACATCCTGCAAATGTAAACTTCAGAAACCACAATTAAAAATGTCTGGTATCTGAACTATAGTAATGTTGTTCCTTCATGACAATTTTTTGGGATATGTAATTGATACATGACATTTCTACACAACAAAAGAAACAGTCAACAACAAACATATGAAACATATGTGTGAACTGCGGTTATGAGATGTATATGAGAACGATCCTTCGCAGTAAAGCACTATTTGAGCAATAGTGAAAATCAGACCTGAAAAAAATTTCAGGCCTGTACGGGATTCGAACCACTGACCTCTGCGATACTAGTGCAGCGCTCTACCAATTGAGCTAACAAGCCAACTGGGAGCAGGCCATCAAATTAATTCGATATAAACCCGTAGATGATAAATCAAACAACAACAAACATATGAAACATATGTGTGAACTGCGGTTATGAGATGTATATGAGAACGATCCTTCGCAGTAAAGCACTATTTGAGCAATAGTGAAAATCAGACCTGAAAAAAATTTCAGGCCTGAAATTTTTTTCAGGTCTGATTTTCACTATTGCTCAAATAGTGCTTTACTGCGAAGGATCGTTCTCATATACATCTCATAACCGCAGTTCACACATATGTTTCATATGTTTGTTGTTGTTTGATTTATCATCTACGGGTTTATATCGAATTAATTTGATGGCCTGCTCCCAGTTGGCTTGTTAGCTCAATTGGTAGAGCACTGCACTAGTATCGCAGAGGTCAGTGGTTCGAATCCCGTACAGGCCTGAAATTTTTTTCAGGTCTGATTTTCACTATTGCTCAAATAGTGCTTTACTGCGAAGGATCGTTCTCATATACAAAAGAAACAGTAGCAGTCAAATATATTTGCTTATCATAAAGTACATTTCCTGATGATATTATTTCCTGACATTATTTTATCAAATAACTTGTAATGATTGTTGAGGCTATCTAACAATATTTTCAAAGTATGATCATAATTTTTCAAAAAATAGACTTTGAACGGTGATATTATCATCAGCAAAACAATTGGATTAGAAATCAATCTTGGACCCCTTAAGAGTGCACCTGTACTTTTTTTTAGGCAGTTAAATCAAATTATTTACTATTTTCACTGAAATGTCCTAAATGAGTCCACAAGTGCTTTGCCAGAATAAACAAAACCTAAACCGCCTGCTAAAACTCCAAACAATATAAGAAGAATTTCCACTGTAATGTGGTACCAGCGCAGGTAATTCCATTGTAACTTGAGATGAGCTATACATGGAAATCCAAAAGATAGGCAGGTGCCAGTGAAACTGCCTACAAAACCCATCAGCAGGCCAAAATGGGGCACAACCAAAGCAACGAATAGGGCAAATGTTACAAGCAAGGTCCTTGTTAACAATAACCAGAACCAGTGATACTTTGTACCTTTCTTTAAATGACGAAAGTAAGGCCCAACAGTATTTTCAAATGTTTCAACCACTACAAACAGTGGTAGAGGGAATGAAAAGAACACATTTGTTGCCACAAATGCTGTCGCTGCAGTGTTGAAGCCTACATTGCCTGCTAAGTTTATGGTAAACACTTGTTCTGTAGCCAGGCCAAATGTTAGGACAGCAAATACACCAAACCAAGCTTTTACAACAGCTGAGATGAAGAAGGAAACATGCATCATTTTGTTGAATTTCTTTGGTTCCTTCATGCTGCCCTCTATACCAGGAAAAACTGCATGGGCACAGTAACTGAATGTCACAATACCAAACCCAACAGGAAACGTATTTATATCAAAGGATGGTATGTTGTCTACAGTCCACTGATCATATCGAAGAACACAATAGGCTACCATGACAACCAGGGCAGACATCAGGGAGAACACAGCTAGCATGCTCATCCACGCAATTAGCGACAATCTTGTGATGAATACACTTGGCAGGACGGCAAAAGAGCAGATGACAGCCCATTCATTAAGAGTGAGAGGAATAAACTTGTTTGTAATCTGGTAAAACATGGTCGTTAAAAGCACCAGGTAAAGGATGGCAGCCGCATACAATTCTACTGTCTGGACAACACTGACTACCCTCCCTCCCACACCTGGCCACACTGCTTCACCTACATCAGGGTAGGAGCTACGAACTCTCTTCCTCAGCTTGCTGCGGGGAGAGATTTCGTACAAGCAATCGACCAGAAGAATTCCGGTTACATCGCAGAACACAGCTACAATGAAGATACAGACAACTGCCGCTACTCCTCCCTCTCGAACGGCATAGGGAACCCCAAGGATTCCCATTCCTTGAATCAGATTAGTCACATTCCAGCCGGCAAGAACAGCAGAAGCTTCCCTGTCGCGACATTCCTTTTCCACCAACGATACTGTGAAATGAGACATGGTAAACGAGCGAAATCGTTTAAAATTGGTATTCCACGCCGACGGAGAAAGCTGTTCGTCTGGGTCCACGGTGCGTACTAGAGGTGTTCGTTCATTCTTCTGCGATTCCTTGTTCCTGTTTAAGAGTTCGAAGCTTGAATCTTTCTTGGTCTCGTTTTCACTGTCTCTCAGGGTCAAAGAGTTTGATAAAGCGAGCTGTACATCAAGTTCATCGTATTCGGGTTCGTCTGCCATTGGAAAAGCCGGAAAATACTGTTAACCTATCCCAAGCCAAACGATCGCGCCAGCAGTTACACGTGGGAAGGTTCATTCAATGGACCACCACAGAAGATAGATAGGGCTCGCCAAAATAAAACCCCAGGAATCAAAGAAACTAAAGTACACAAGCTTGATTGCACCTGGAGTATTGAAATATTATAAAATAAGTTTGGCTCGGTAGATCTAGGATCCCCTCCTGATTGGTTGACTATAGATTTAGTACCGCCTCTAATACTTCAGTGTTCTGTCGAACGACAACAAACAAAATTACAACACGTGTGATCTATAAGAGGTATTGAGGCTTAACCAAATCTGTATCGATAGTCGCTTTTCATTTTCAAAGCATACTAATTATAGCAATGAAATAGCTTTTTTCGAATATCTGTATGGGTGAAATCTCCAGAATACGAAGAGATACTCTTTTCACAGCCGTCCAGGCTTGTCACGCTCTTGTTACATCCGGTCTTTATTCTCCTTTATGATTGGTCAGTTGAACGACGATAGTTGTGTTACGTAAAGGAATATGAAATGAACAATAGAGACAGATAAGGGTAATATTGAAAAACATCGAAGCTTGCTGCAAATTTACAGCAGAGAGTGCCAAAGGAAAATTTGTAGTAACAGAAGCAAATAGCAAGATGGATGGTGGTTCTGGTTCCGGACGTTTTCCCTGCCGCGCCAACAACGACGGCGAAAAGATCCCACTAACAAAGCCTTCCCTGCAATCGGTCGCAGAAGAAACACCACCTCTTACTTTCGCTCCCACCGACGATCATGGCCTAAGTTTGAGAAAATCTGGTTTTGCAGAGAGCGTCAGAAAACTGCGTAGCGCTACCTTGGCAGTTTCGATTTTGGAGAAGCCTTCGGATGATCGCAACGCGTCAGCTTGGCTGGCTGGCTGGAATGTCACCAATCTAATTCAAGGAACCGGCATCCTCGGAGTTCCATATGCTGTCCTGATGGGAGGATGGGCTGCTGTAGCTATAATCGTTGTAGTAGCTGCGGTTTGCTGCTACACTGGCAAGCTTCTGGTCGACTGCCTGTACGAAGACTCGAAGCGAACCGGTCAGCGCAAGCGGGTTCGAATCAACTATCCAGAGGTTGGAGAGGCTGCATGGCCGGGCTGGGGGAACAAAATTGTCAGCGTTGTGCAAGTTTGCGAGATGTTCGGCGGTGTAATCATGTACATTGTGCTTCTTGCTACGGTATTCAGCGACATTTTGAACGAACAGACACCCCTGGATATCTATCAGTGGGCAGTCGTATGCGCGTACGTTGCGTTACCTGGGATCTTCATAACGCGCGTTTCCGTAATAGCCTGGATCAGCATGATCTCCGTGTTTGCACTACTGTCCAGCATCGCCACCATTATTATTTACTGCATCACTGAGTACCGCGACATGTCCTTCTCCAATATTCCTGGCTTCAAGCCGGATAAGTTTCCCATTGGCTTTGGTATTATCGTGTTCAGCTACTGCGCGCACGCAGTGTTTCCTGGCGTCGAGGGTTGCATGAGAGAGCCAAAACAATTCCCTGTGATGATGAACTGCGCATTCGCCCTGGCCGCAGTAGTTAAGATGCTGCTTGGTATGTTAGCAGTTCTAAGGTTTGGTCAAAATACCGAACAAGTTATCACTGTAAACATGAGTATCAGTCCAGTTTTCAACATGGTAGCCACAGTCCTTGTAGTCACCAATGTGTTCCTGGCATTCCCTCTTTGCATGTTCGTTGTGTTGGAAACATGGGATGCAAAGATTTTGCCATATTTCCCTCATCTTGGCAAGGAAACACGTTACCACTGGTTTTGGTTGCTCCTGACCAGAATCATGCTTCTCACACTTGCCTTGTTCCTGGCAGTTATTGTACCACACTTTGGTCTCCTGATGGGTTTCATTGGCAGTTTTACAGGCACTTGCCTTTCTTTTGTTTTCCCTTGTGTTTTCCATATGATCTTGAAATGGAAAACCACTCCTTGGTACAGCATTTTAACAAAGATTTTTGTGACCATATTTGGGTTGGTCTGTGGTGGGTTTGGGCTGGTGTTCTCGGGAAAAGAGCTTGCAAAAGCTTTCTCTTTTGGTTGAGTGGTACTTAAGTTGTTCCATCTCCTTGTTCCTTAGGCAACTATGGCAACAAATCACATTGTGATCAATTGACAGCTATTCAAAGAAATATTGAAATTGATTATCATTGTAGTGAGTTATAATCATGTTAATAGCTTGCTTGAGTTCAGTGAGGCCAGTCTTTTAGAGGAGCCAGAGGCCAAAATCATTGTATTCTATCCCTAACAGTAAAAGACATGTTCAACTGCCATTTTATATTTATGCATCAAAATTTTTAAAATAAGACTCACTAATCATCTTTTTCTGAGTGTCTTCCAAGGGGCCATCAATTCTAAGAATGTACTCCCTTTTTAACAATGAATGTAATGAATTGGAATTGACTTTGTTTCTATATTTTCATCAAAGCAATCAAATAGCAGGATTGACCCTTTACACCTTAACATCAGTACGCATATTCTCCATACTGTTTTCATCCATTTCCTCAGGTGCTGATGAGGAGAATTTGTTTAACAATCAAGAGCTTCTTTCCTTTATTCTCTCGACCTTAATGTAAGACTCAGAGGTGATAGGATACCAGTCACTCCTAGTAGGTTAAAAGGGTCAGGGAAATGTTAAGGTGTATTATGGGAAATGTTAAGGTGTATTAAGGGAAATGTTAAGGTGGGTTAAAAGGTGTCAGGGAAATGTTAAGGTGTATTAAGGGAAATGTGATGGTGTATTAAGGGAAATGTTAAGGTGTATTAAGGGAAATGTTAAGGTGTATTAAGGGAAATGTTAAGGTGTATTAAGGGAAATGTTAAGGTGTATTAAGGGAAATGTTAAGGTGGGTTAAAAGGTGTCAGGGAAATGTTAAGGTGCATTATTTCAATTGACTCCTTTGCTGTAATTTGGGTAGTGACATCTTTTCATTAGTGCAGTTCCTTATATGATGCTATATAAACCGTTCCACACAGTTTATATAAAATGTTAAAATAAAGTGTTAATTTTTGTTACTAAAATGTTATGATTTTAGAAATTTCTCTGTTGTTCAGCTCAGAAATTATACTAAAACAATTGTTCGCCTCAGGTTCGGTGACTATTGTCGAATAATCCCCTCAACTTCGTCTTGGGGATTATTCGACGATATTCACCTCGCCTTCGGGGAATAATTGTTAATTATAGCAAGAGATGGTCTTGAGTGAGATAAAAATTGATCTGGAGCTGGTTTGACTGGACCCTTTTGTTATACATGTGAATATGGGAACAGGTCATTACAAATTTATTATAGTTTCTGGGTGATTTTTATGTGTAATTCTGAAAGTCTTCTTTGCTACGATAAATAAAGCTTTTATCTCTCATTGTTTTGTGTTACTTAAGATTTATTTGTATCTAGAAACTTCCAAATGGCAGTAGTTTTATTTTAAGCTGAAAAAGTTTCATAAGCGGTATTACAGTGTAATTTGCAAATTAAGATTCCAGTGAAAATTTCAGTCACGCAACACTCTTCAAAGAGCGTTGTGTGACATCTCAAATGAAACTGCCTATAATTAGTTACGAAAAGAGTACATTAGTAGCAAATTAAAAGAGTACATCGTACTATTTATCCTGCTGTTTCCCTAAACAATGGAAAACCAATCCTCCATTGACCTTCTGGAACAAAAGAAAATTAGGTTTAGCTCGTTGATTGGCTCTCCTTTGACCCTAATGTATCCAAGAAGAGCGTGTTGAACACGTGAATAGTACATAAGCTTGCGTTACGATTTACATACCAAAAACACCGATCTGCAAACGGGATGGCAGTAGCGAGTATCAAGTACTTGATTGCTTGTTGAAGCGGTTTCTGTTTACCAACAAAAAGGCAAGTGGGTAGCAAAGCTTAAACAGTGAAGCTCTGAACAGATAAACAAATGGCAGAAAGTGTCCCTTTGGTGTCTTCGCCGCGTTCATCAGTTGGGAAGCCTTCCGAAGAGGCCGCTCTAGGAACAACAAATTCACAGCCTACCGTTGTACCCTTGGGAGAGAAAGCACCGCTGATCCAGGGTGAACATGAAGTGGGAAAAAGTCTTCTTAGACTTAGTTTATCAAGGATGAATTTGTCGCGGAGTATAATGAGATTGCGTTCCGCCACGATGACTGTGTCGTTAATCGAAAAGCCTTCAGATGATCGCCGAGCCTCTCCGTTCCTTGCAGGTTGGAACGTAACAAATCTCATTCAAGGCACGGGGATTCTAGGAATACCCTATGCTGTGAAGCTCGGAGGGTGGGCTGCTGTTGTTTGTATTTTTCTCTGCGGTATCCTTTGTTGTTACACAGGCAAGATCCTAATCGACTGTTTGTACGAGGATTCCAAGCGGACAGGTCGAAGGAAACGAGTTAGGGTGAATTACCCAGATGTTGGCGAAGCCTGCTGGCCCGTATGGGGAAACAGGATTGTTAGCATTGTTCAAGTGGTCGAAATGTCTGGTATAGGCGTCACCTATGTTGTCTTGATGGCCACTATCTTCCTAGATCTATTCCACAACAAGAGTATGGATGTCTATGACTGGACTGTTGTCGTGGGTTGCATCGTCCTTCCAGCCATCTTTATCACCCGAGTGTCACTCATCGCCTGGTTCAGCATGATTTCTGTCTTTTCTTTGTTCTCTGGTGTCTTCACCATTATAATCTACTGCATCACGCAGTATCAGAAGATGAGCTTCAGTAACATGCCAGGTTTCCATCTGGACTCTTTTCTGGTTGGCTTGGGTATCATTGTGTTCAGCTTTACAGCGCATGCAGTATTCCCAGGAGTAGAGGGAAGCATGCGTCATCCTGAACAGTACCCCATGATGCTGAATGTCGCCTTCGCAAACTCAATAATCACTAAACTTGCTCTAGGCCTACTGGGTGTTTTTCGATACGGACAGGAACTTAACCAGACAATAACAGTCAATATCAAAACCAGTCCAGTCTTTTACATTCTGTCCAATACCTTTGTTATCGGTAACGTCGTGCTTGCCTTTCCCCTCGTCATGTTTGTTGTTTTAGAGACATGGGATAAAAAAATGCTCCCTTACTTTCCTCACCTTTCTAAGGATTCAAGTTTTCACTGGTTTTGGCTGATCCTGACACGCCCATTGCTTCTTACCTTTGGTGTCTTCCTGGCCATAACTGTGCCTCATTTTGGCTTAGTTATGGGTCTCCTTGGCAGCTTAACAGGAACCAGTCTGTGTTTCATTTTCCCATGCGTTTTTCATCTGAAGCTCAAGTGGAAGAAGTTAAACTGGTTGCAGGTTGCATGTAGAGTCGGTGTCACCATCTTTGGAATTGCTGTTGGAATCCTTGGAGTAGTATTCTCAGCAATTGAACTAATCAAGGCGTCTAAATGAGAAAATAAATCCTAGAATAAGAGATATTTCTTACTGTAAATGAACTGAGAACTGAGACCTGCCATGTCAAATACATGTAATATAAATGATAATAACTATAGATAATATTGATGCTTTTGGTGCATTTTTTTTTTTTTTTTTTTTTATATGCAGTATTCTGTAAATATCATAACCTAAATTTTTATTTAATGCAGGGTTCCTTAGAATATAAAACCCAAGAAGGTCATTTGGAACTTGAAGGGGAAAGGGGAGGGAGACTGGGTGAAAGGTAAGAGCAACCATGGGTATGAACATTCACTCCCTCTCTGAAAAAAGAGAAAAAAAATTCAGTGAGCTTGGAAACATCAAGAGCAAAAATTTAATCTTAGAATTGACTTTAAAGAAATATCTTGACGAAGATCAGCTCAATTTTTTTAGCAAATATAAATATATAAAAGGAAAAAGTTATTTGAAGTTAGTGGCAAGTGACAGTGTTTAACAGTGATTTCTTATCCCAGACTGCACAAATTTTTCATGACCAAAGAAACAAAAACAAATCAGTTTTTGGGTTATTTTTTGCACTCTCACTTGACATTATGCTAAGTAATGTTACCATGAAGTCTAGTAGCATGTGTTTGAAATAAACTCTGGTCATTCCGAATTATATTACTGATATTGGTGTGAAGTTTTTTCACAAGGTCATGACACTTGAGATAATTTTTTTTAATTCTGTTGAGGTGCCCCTATTTTTCTTAGCAGAGTACTTCTTGCAAAAAAAATGTTCCTTTTTGGATTTAAACAAAAGAAAAGCAATGGTCATGGGTCAGAAGAATTCATCTTAAGATTGGTAAGATCAATCTGGATGGCCAAGAATTTTTTGACAAATAACTGTATTTAAATGAAAAATCTTTCTTAAGCTTAAATTTGGATTTTGCTTGAAATTGTATTGTCCAGTCTCTCAGGGAGGTGGATTGTAATCTGAAAAGTCTAGAAAGCTGCAAGTGAATTTCAGTTTTATTTAATAAATATCTCTGTTTAGGGATTTTTGATGGTCGTTACTTACTAGACACTTTACAGACTATTTAATTGTAGTAATCAAAATATTAAATTTTACAGTTTTATTGGTGAATTTAGCAGTTTCCATGGTGTTCTACTTAATTATGAGAAAGGAAGGTTTCATGAAACTAACACGAATTTTTGTGGGCCTAACTAAAAATGGGGAATGGAGAAAGGGGACAATTAACTTGGGAAATTGAAAAAAAGGAAATTTAATTGTTTAGATTAATTGTTTATATTGCGGAACAGACATTTTTCAATGGTAATTATCGATATCTTTGCGTACTTTTTGGACATTTTGCGGCAAAATAAAAGGAACAGAAAAAATTGATAGTAACGAAAAAAATTACACCAACTTGTCTTGACATTTCTGACGCTGAGCAATTAATGAAAAAAAAACTTCTTAGATATTCAGAAGTTCAGGAGTTGGTCGCATCGCGGATTAGCAATATAGTAATATTCATTTAAGTTCCTCTGACAGTCATTTAAGTTGCGCGAAATTTCGTTACTTTTAATTTGCGTGACACTGATCAAGTTAACTTTAAATTTCCGTGCCCTTAATTTCAATCATTCTTCTCCCGAACTATTTATTTTACTCCAGACGTCGTTGACAACAAGGTGACAATACCGAAAAATAATTCTTTCATTAGGCTGGAGATCTGACGGTATCGTAGACACTGCAAATAATGCTCAAAGTGGCACGATTCCTTCCCCAAACCCTAACGTTAAGGGAATATTCAAACACTGTTTACATGGGGTTTTTTTTCTCACTCGCAAAGTCGAACCAATTTTCCTCTTCTCCTAGAAAATTCTCTTCCTTAATATACATTTGACGAAAATTTCCAGAGAATCGTTTTAGCGTTTTTTTCCTTTTAATCATTGGTCTTTGATCCTAAATTCGCGTTAATGTCCTCCATCCTTTTTCCGACGAAGTGTGCGCGGGAGATTTGCAATCTAAGTTCCTAAAGGAGTCCCATCTGAGCGTGACCTAAGTTCCATTAGGCCTCTTAGACAGTTGACAAGTACTTTCCCAGTAACCCAACAAGAAATACAGGGCTGTATGATGCACGATCCTCGCAGTAGAGAGCGCTCTTTATGCAATCAGACCTGAAAAAAATCAGGCCTGTACGGGATTCGAACCACTGATCTCTGTGATACTAGTGCAGCGCTCTACCAATTGAGCTAACAAGCCAACTGGGAGCAGGCCGTTAAGTTGATTCGTAATAAACCCGTGATGATAAATCAGGTACAATGAATATATGAAGTTCATATATACTTTGAACTGCGGTTGTAGATATGTATGATGCAGAGCTGTATAGTCCAAAACACCCAAAGTCAGACCAGAATAAATCCTTTGCACCTTGCGGCGAGACAGTGTACGACACCCAGCCTTTTATTTGAGTCCCAAGAACTATCAAATACAAATAGATTGAAAACAGGTGATATTTTCTCCGTCAAATGTAGATCTCTGACCCCTTACTGCCATGATAATGAATGCGATATTGAGAAAACAACTCCCAGAGAAACTGTGGGGATCAGATCAGTAAATCTTATGCACTCTTTTGTGAAGCGTGTTAGCAATCTCTTCATTTTCGAGTGAAACGTGATATGAAATTCTGTCTCCGTTATTTAAGAAATTTTCTAGCCTGAGCCAGAGAAAGAGTTCGATTCAACGTGATCCGTGAATCATCTTGTTAGACTAGAGTAAATTTTTGCTCAATATTTATCAAATTTTAACGATTCATTGGGTTTTTGGAAAATGAGAGTAGGTTTAAAGGTTTTTAAAGAAGATAGATCACCGTTAAAACTAGTTGGCAAAAACCCAAGTGTATCCGTTCTGGGTTTAAAAAATGCGGAAATGGGTGAAACGTGATCGGAGTTATTTTCGCCAAACGTGGAAGAATTTTACTTCCAGTTTTGTTTTGTGACTCAATATTTACCCTCTGAAAGTCGTGTACTTCCCACATCCTACTTTGCTTCCGCTACATCTTGAGAGTTCGTTATGACAAAATAACTCGAATTTGAAGTGTAAGGTCGAAGTCGCTTCCAAATGCTGAAAAAAAATAGAAGCGTTATCACTGCCAAAATGACCCATTTATCGCTTCTTCAAAAATGGAAAAGTGAAGAAATGTCCTCAGGAAATTAATTGAAGGAGGGCCGAAGGGAGCAAAAATTTTGAAATGCGAAACCCCACACGTCACTCGGCGAAAGGCCAGAGTACATTACGAGGAAAACTCAAACTACAAATCCCCGCCGGTAGCTGATAATAAATGAGCTTTAAACAAAGAAGGGATATGGAAAAATGAACTTTCCCGCATGGAGGGTGAACATTTCAACCATGGAAATTAATTTGATTTGTTAGCCTTAGTAGACATAGAAGGCAAGCGCATTTTAAATTACTGTGGGAATAGGCCATTATACGTCTTTAAATTGAAAAGAACATATAAAGACTCAAATCAAACCGATTTAAAAAATTACAATGACAGACATCCACTTTGTGGTCGATCTAAATTCCCAAGGGGTACAAACAATTGTTTTTTTACGTGACGTAACAAGAAATGGTAACGCAACACTGCCACGTGGTAAACGTAGAAATCTATTTGTGTCTGGCCAGTCCTGGCGTGTGAACTGTTTTCAATTGGACGTGCCAACGTTGCGCTAAAACAGATTTTGCCAAGAGAGCCTTGCTGAGTCTTTACAAAACGGGTGACTGAACAGAGAAAACAGCAAAAGAAGGCCGAAACACGATCACCGCATAAAAATGGCCTCTAAAGCGTTCTCGATCCAAGCAGAAGGCATCGCTATGACGGAACAAGATCCCACAGCACCCCAACCAACGGTTGTGCGTTTCGACGAACGTTCGGGTCTGTTATCCCGTTCAAACGACCAGAAATCCCCTATGTCTTCAAGCAGGGTTGGAGCTGGTTCTCTGCGAGCTGGCTTTTCTCAGAGCGTTAAAAATCTGAAATCAGCCACCCTGACTGTTTCGTTGTTGGAGAAACCGTCCGATGACAGACGTGCCTCCGCGTTCCTCGCCGGCTGGAACGTAACGAACCTCATTCAAGGCACAGGTATCCTTGGGGTTCCCTATGCAGTGCGTATGGGAGGATGGGCGGCTGTAGCTGCTAACGCCAAAATCGCCTTTCTATGTTGCTACACTGGTAAACTGTTGATAGAGTGCTTGTATGAGAGATCCAAGACAACGCAGATGGTGAAACGGGTCCGAGTTAACTACCCGGATGTCGGGGAAGCCGTATGGCCCGGTTGGGGGAATCGGATCGTTAGCGTGGTGCAGTTCTGCGAGATGTTTGGAGGGGTGATTTCTTACCTTGTTCTACTGGGTACCATATTTAGCGACATCTTGAGCAAGTCTAGAACCTTGAATTTTGATATCTACACTTGGTCTTCCATCTGTGCCTGCATTGCACTCCCTGGCTTCTTCCTTCGCCGTGTGTCAGTCATTGCTTGGATCAGCATGATATCTGTCTTTGCACTGATGTCATCAATCATGACAATCATCATATACTCCATAACACAGTACAAGGAAATGTCTATTGACAAGGTTCCTAGATTTAATATCACTAAATTCCCTATCGGGTTTGGAGTCATTGTTTTCAGTTATACAGCCCATGCGGTATTCCCAGGGGTGGAGGGAAGCATGCGACGTCCTGAGCAGTACCCCATGATGATGAATGTTGCATTTCTACTGGCTGTTATTGTCAAAGTGGCATTTGGCCTTCTTCCTGTGCTGCGATTTGGAGAGGACACGAACCAAGTTATTACTATCAACCTGAAGACCAATGGGTTTTTCTATGTTCTGGCTAATGCTTTGGTTGTGACGAATGTGTTCACAGCTTTCCCTATTGTAAGCTACATAGTGTTGGAAACTGTTGATAACAAACTCCTACCATACTTCCCACACCTGCAGCGAGAGACAAAGTATCACTGGCTATGGATCTTAATATCTCGTCCACTTGTCTTAACCTTTGGCCTCCTTATGGCCATCATCATACCCCATTTTGGCTTATTCATGGGTTTGGTTGGAAGTTTTACGGGTACATGTCTCTGTTTTATATTCCCCTGTATTTTCCACATGGTTCTGAAGTGGAAAGAGCTGAGATGGTACAACATCATAGCCAGGGTTTATGTGATAGTTTTTGGCTTAGTCTGTGGGGTCCTTGGCATTGTTTTCACTGGCAGAGAGCTCAGAAATGCTGTTAGTGGAATATGAGTCACCTTGATCTCATGTTTAGACGTGTCAATCCTACAGTCTTTCTGATATTGCGCAAAAAGAAAAAAACTGTGCAGGCTTTGAGAAGGCCAAATTATACAAAAGAAACCTTAATTATGGAGCAAATGAACAGATTTTGTCACTGAAGGTTGTAATAGACATGGGTTGTAAAAGGACTACCGATGACAAAATAGTTAGAATTCGTATTGTTTGGTACAACAAACCTAATGAGTAAATTCTTTACAGATTACAGTGACAGTAGACTACCCATAATCAACCGTGAGGGAAACCTTGTAGGTAGACTTGATATGATCACTATAAGAATAACAAAACATGAAAGTTTCAGAGGCTCTGCATTATATTTCCAAATCAAAACAGATGTTAACTGGCTTCTTAGTGAGTACATTTTTCCAGACCTTGCATTATTTGGTGAATTTTGAGATTTCTCATGGATTTTGCATTCAACATGGTTTGAGATCCAGATTACATCTTTTTATAATGTCCAAGGCCTATAGCTAGAATTGTTTCTGTGCTATTTTGTAATCAATTAATAAATACAGTGTATTTACTTGAATACCTTGGACAAGAAGCACAAGTAATGCTCAATTTTCTTTTCTTTTTGTGAAACATGATTGAATCATCAATATATTTTCAATTTATAATCATTTCTGCATAATAGATTTTTGCGCAGAGGTAAAAGAATGCAAGAAATCATGCAAGAAAGGACATGATTTTCATGTCAATGGTAAATTTAAGGTTTAGGGGAACTCTTGAAAAATTAATTAGCAATTGTTGCAGAAGGGGATTCACCCTCGAAAAAATTCACAGTTTTGTATAATTCTCTCTTCCAAACTGTTATGGTCATTTGTTCACAATATTTGGGTTGAGGTCTTTGACTTAGTATCTTATTTTTGTCAAACTGTTAGTTAAGACTTGATCATGTAACCATTTCTGTTTTGAGGAAATTGATGATAAGCCAACACAAAAATGTTCTCCAGTGTTTTAAGTTGATTATTTGACTCAAATTGGAGAAAATTGATTTGTTAACCCATTAACTCTCATGAGTGACCAAGACAGAATTTCTCCTTACAATATCAATACAATATTAAGCAGGCAAGTGATGAGAATAAGGAAAAATATCAATAAGGGATTACTAGTTGATCCAATACCAAATTCTCCAAACTAACATTACAAGAGTTGTATGGCAGACAGTAAGGAGAATTTCTAAATAAATCTTGGGAGTGAAAGGGTTTGCAGTAATACTAATCATACTGCATTTGCTGTTTGATCATTCTCTTTGTGAAGTCAATTTTCAATTAATATTGTGTCTCATAAGTGAATGCAAGGTGTCTAAATTCAGTGTGGAAGGAATTGCAGTACAACTAATATTTAAATTATCCATCATAAGTTACTACTTGGTATATATGAAAGTTGGAGGGCAAATAACAGAGTTTATCAATTTACTTCTTGTGTGAGGTGCACATAAAATTCTGATGTTACTGATCATCATGCAAAATAAACTGTTGATGATGTTTGACAATAGTTGTTTTGAGATATGCAAATTTAGCGTTTGATAAAGATTGTATGTATGCAATATACAGAAGTTTACTTTCGATGAATAGTGTCAACCCAATAAAGCAGTATGTTCTAGATCCACATTGAAACTTGTCTTATAAGTAGAGATTATATTATGTGATGTCAGATAACGTTTCTGCGTTGGGTTTTCCGCCCTGTTACCGACAAGTCAAAAAATTTGGCGGTCATGCATTTAGCACCCTTCGAGCAATTTTTTTTAGTAGGAGGATCGATCGGTAAAAAATTCTCTTTTCCTCCTATTATTTAACCTTACCTTTAGGGGAGCGTCGACTGTGTCAAAGAAAGAATTATGAGGTGTTGTTAACCTCACTCCAGACCACAAAATTTTTTCGTGCGGTTCGACTGTCACCAAACAATGAAGCGTGAGCCATCATTGTTCGGAAATTTTATACATTTTTTGAAAGGACGACAAGGAAAGGAAAGAGAAATTATCCTGTGTTTGTTACATACCTCATAAATCACTCCAAAACACCTGGCTTTGAGTGCTTTTTCCTTCCTTTTCTCGGAAAACCGCAGCAACTTGTCTAGCGAAAATTTCCGCCCTTTTGAAATTTCTTTGACAGTTGGAACCCCTTCCCGCCCCTCCCTACCTAGCACTAACCCCACCCTACCCAATAAAATTCCTCAGGGTCGAAGGAGCGACCCCTTGGTAAAATGTCACAGTTACTTTGGGAGACACAGCGGGAATACGTTTTTTAGGGCACGGTACAGTATTTTACTGGTCAGCGGACACCTCAACAAAACCATGAAATGTCGATAACTTTTTCAATGTTTTTCGCCGTGAGTCAAATCGACAGCGTAAAAAGTCAAAACTTAGAAAGAATACTGTAAACTTGGCTTTTAAACTCGACTCACCTTTCGGATAGTTCTTAAGCTCAATTATATAATTTGCCAAAGCCGAACTGAAGTTGAACACGATATGAAATTGTTGTTTTTCGCTGGCGGCCCCGTGGCAACTAAGTTTTGTTTATAAGAGCTTATGCACCAAGGCTAAAAATGAGACGATTTTTGAATGGTTGAAGCGGTGATCCGAGGACGCTGCACTATCAGGTTTGTAAAGCAGTGGCTTGAACCGTATAAATCGGCATGTCAACGGCATTTCGGTCAGATTCGCCGAAAAGAAGACAAAACATGCCCGTGTAGCACGGCCACCCTATCCCCACTAGTTACTGTATGTATCATAGTTGGCCAAAAAACCTACGACTGTAACATGCATAGGACTGAAGCCCCCAAAAGTACAAAGACTGGCTCAAATAGAGGAAGAATAAACCGAGGTATGCTTTAAGTACAAAATGTCCATTATAATGATAATAAATAAGTTTACACTTTCCACCTTAGTTTGTAATTTTTTTTTCTGAGAAGCTGTAATTTTATTTCTGAGCAATAGTTTTACTTTGAATTCCCAACAAGTATTTCTCATTACAATTATGAATAATTTGTAGTATGTATTTTTTTTTAAGCTGCTTTTCCCTCACTAATCATTTTATTTAGTTTTGCTTTTTCTTTTCTTTCTTTACTAACTTAATGCCATCTGCAACATAAAATGTACTGAGCTAACAGAATACTTTTGCTTTATTTAGCTCCTTGATTCACAAAGTAACATTACCATCTTGGTACTACTAGAAAACAAATTTTTAAGAAACAAAAGTACTGTAAGGTAAAATAATTATTATAATATAATTTAATCGATGTGAATAAAGCACTGCATTGTCTTTTCTCATATTGCAACAGCCTTGAATGAATGAACTATCTTCTAAACTTGATTTCTTATATTCAGAAGCTGCCTGAGTTATAAACAAAGAATTCTTGTTGGGTGTTTATGGAGGTGTAAAGAACATAATGATTATGATGATTAATCTTTTAAATTAGAAATGTCAGAGGGAAATTATCAGAAGTATTTTCTGAAGTCGAACAAATGAAGTTAAAAAATGTTCAGGATAAAATGGATTAGATTAAGTCAGCTGTCAATTCCCAGTTAACAGTAAGTCATGAGGAGTAACCAAAAGCTTGTAATTAGCCTGTGTACTGCTGTGCCTATCTAGTCAAATAAAAATCAGGGATGGGATATTCCCAAACATGAACAATGATAGCACCATGGAGATGTCCTTTTCCCAACTTATTACAGGGAAGGGGAGCACTGGTATGGCTACGCTAGTTGTAGTCAATAAGAAATTCTCAACAAGTTTCAGCAATACATATATTTTGCCACCTTGAAAAAAAATGGTTACAAGTCAAATAAGAATGTTTCATAATGATGTTCTCAGTGTGGAGATATGATGTAATATTACTGATGGGGATCATAATTATCCTTACAGTGCTTCAGAGCATGTGATGTATATGATTCCTTAAGCACATGGAAACTATGTAAAGCTATGCAAAGCTAATCTAAAAAAAATGAATTGAAGAAGAAGAGTAGTTGATTATTTGCATGAATTAATGCAATGCACATGCAATATAGTGGAATATACTTCAGGTAAACATACATGTGCCTGAAAAGTTTCAAATGACTGAGTTATAAAAATTTAATAATAATCATAATCATAATAAAAAAGTGGGTTTTATTGAAAATGCTTTCGTGTAAAACAAATAGAGCTGTTTGGGAAATTAAAGTAGCAGTTGTAGTAACAGGTACAAGCAAACGTACCAAAGACAAGTAATGGAGATCTACAATCGATTAATATAAATAAAGACTTAACACAAGATAAATTGAATGAATCAATCATTTTGGACGGTCTCAAATACAAACAAATCACAATTTCTTCGATTTCCACTCCCTTTGTAAACATCACCATTATATGAGCTATATATAGGTCAGGCGTTATTCTGTTCATGAGAGATAACTTGTTGATAAAACTGCAAGTATATGAAATGAACAATTGTTTTCATATTTTAATTTGGATATATCTACAAAGTTGAAATGGTAAATTGGCAACCGTAACGATTACAAAAGCTGACGTTTCGAATGTTACGGACACCCGTTCTTAAAGGCACAGCAAATCAGAAAGGTGGAATGGCGAAAAATCAGTCTAGAAAAGTAAAATTCTCAACCAAGCGAATGATTTCCACAATGAAAAGGCACCGCACGTTGGCGCAAAGTGAGGGTGAATATTTTCACAACTCAATAATTACGTGTGTCGCTTCATGCTAATAACACTTAAAAATCCAACCAGTCTTCAGACTCGCTGGAAAGTTATCTTACAGGACTAATCTCTTGCTTTGTTTGGATAACTATCACTGTTTTTGACAATTCTGAAGGCAAGGGCGACTGACGAACCACGATCACACTTCGTAACGACGGCCAGCTAAAGTCAGAAAACAGCACAAAACTCCAAACAAAATGACTCCCCTGTACCGCTATTTGTTAAGACGTGGTTTTAGTATTAAAAACCCATTCAAAGGATCAACCATAATAAACAAGGAGAAGTATCATGGATATTTTCCGACTTAAAACCATGTAAAAGGCCGATGTTTTCATCGAACTCAGTCCACAAATACATGGAAGCACTTGGCAGCCTAATGTTGATGACCACTGACCACTGTGACGTCACCAAAACGTATTTCCGCGGTGTCACTTTGGGATGATTGTGTATTTTGGACTAGGAAGTCCTTTTGAGGAACTTCGCCTTCCTTGAGAGAACTTTGAACCTTCGGAAATCAAATATGACCAAGTTTGAAAATTCCTTTTGGGTAAGTTTTATTTAGATCGTATTTGTTTCAGAAGGGCCGTAAATTGTTTTGAAATTTAACGTTATTAAACTCGTATAGGTGCGTCATCGTAATTTTGATTTCCCGGGCCGTATACATGTTTACAAAAAAACAGTGATTGGTACATATGTTTGTATTTAGGAACAGAAAGGGTACGAAGAATTACGGAAAGTTTGTCGGCAAGGAAATGAATTTTGCCGTGAAGTTTCAGGAATTTTCAATGAGAGGTAAGTTATGCTGTTAACGTTAATGTGTCAGGAGTGCAAAAAATAAATTTTCGAGGAACTGTATCGATTGCTAGTCAGATTTTTCAGCTTCTTAGTGGCCTCGCCTGAGCTTTCAATGCATATAAGCTAAATCTGAAACATTTTATGTTAAATATGGGCTCAAAATTTCTGTAAACATACCTGCAGTAATGTTTTAAACTCGATATATAATGCATTACTTCCAAGTAGTTACCACAATGAGACACTGGCCATGCTATTTTTGTCTTCTTATAAATTTACTTTCAATTCCCACTTTCCTGTTCGCATTGCTAATGATTAACTTCCATTTCTGTAGCTTAGATTTGTTGTTTTGCTTGTACATGGTTGTTACATTTAATGGAACCGTCATTTCCTCCCATCTTCATAAATAATTATGCTGACAGAATTGGTTAATAATATTATATTATTATGCGACTCGGGCAGTCAGAGGGCCAATAACTAAAATCAACCAATCAAAATGCTCTATTGCCGGTCCAATATTCTCCAGTATTGGACCAGGCACTGCCCGGAATGGACCCGAATGATACCACACTTGTGTCCCTTTGGACTTCAGTTGTATAATAAATCTCTTATTAACCAAGCTTGCTCGGGACTGTACTGGAAGAATATCGGCCCTCGGTCTTTTTTGTACAGACTTCGTGCCGATATTCTCCCAGTACGGCCCTCGTGCTTGGTTAATAAGATATATGTAACAACATAAAGCTAAACTTCAGAATGCCGGCCACTCATTTACATGTCATTAAATAAGAATAGCGTCTATTGTGTTATGCCTCGTTCTTCGAAGCCTCTTGACACATGCAAATAAGGTGGATGGGTATTCCAAAGTTGCTCCCAACATAAAATTAAGACATAAACAGTATATAGCTACCTGGAATTAGATAACATGCCCTGTAGGGGTAGTGCTTATGTGTGATCATGTTAAGATCATGAGAGAAATATTTTTCCATGTGATGGTAGTGTGATAACATGACTGTATCCATGACCCAATCACTTTATTGTAACATGAGATTCATACTAAACTGTCACACAGACAGACATTGTTTTGAGATTTGTAGTCCCCTAATGCTTCAACATATGAGGAAAGTGTTTTTCAGACAGAGACCCTTAGTTACTCAGTCTGATAAACATATATCACTTCACAAAATCCATTTAGAACAATAAAAGGAAACAGTTTTTGCTCTTTTAAAAGTATCAATGAAGCTAAACCAGGTAGTTTGGTAAAGAATGTAATATTACTCCCAGAGTGAATCCTTTAATCTTAGATTTTCAATCTTGCAACTAATATCCATTAGATTATAGTCAAGAAATAACAAGACAAATAAGTATCTTACTCTTCTTGATTAAAGCTTGGTAAAAGTTAGCTTAATTTGGAGTTATTTTTCACCCAATATTCAGAGCTCTCAGCTCAACTTTTTCAAAGTTGCTGTGTGGTGAGCACTCATCAAAAATATAATTTGGGTTACTAGAAAAAGGACATTTTTCTAGTGACCAAACACGTGTCTTGCAACCTTTCCATTTCATTAGACAGATATTGCGGCAAAGAATGATGAAAAACTGGGCACGCATATTCTAATACAGGGCGAATACATGTTGTATGGAAAAGTAGCATATCCTCAGATGGAACTTAAGCACGCTTTAGCTGTTTTAGGAAGTACAGACGCTTCGCAGCCTTTTTGCATATAGATTCTACATTTGCTTGCCACTTGCCCTTCCTCTTCTGGTCGGTAGAGCTGACAAGAAACTCTGACCACAGGATTAAAACCATGCATCAACCCTTTTACTTCCAAGAACTCAATTAGTAATTCTCCTTTGTGTCTGCCATACAATTCTTATGATATTAGTTTGGAGAATTTAGCATTGGATCAACTACTAAACTGCCAGTTTATATTTTTCTTGATTCTCATTACTTGTCGGCTTGCTATTGTATTGACACTGTAAGGAGAAATTCTCTCTTGGTCACTCATGGAAGTTAAAGGGTTAAGAGAGGAGAGGAGCAGTTTAAATAACTTGATGTCAAAGCTGTTGTTTGATTTGGATTCATTCAGTGGTTTACAGTCTGGCCTTGAATTATTGCATTTCTTAACATACTGAAATGTATTTCTAAGCTCTCCATGTTAAGCGTTCTTAATTGTAGTTTGTCACAAACCTGATTTGAAATCTTTTTGACAAAAACTTTGTTTTGTTTCAGGGCAAAAATTGAACAGACGTATGCTGAAAGCTTAACCAAGTTGGCAGCCAAGGCACAGAAAACGTCAAAGGATGCTTTGGGGTGAGAGGAAATTAATGTTGTGAACTATAAAGGCCCTGCCAAATGCACACAGCATTTCATGCATGGGTTTGGCCAGGCCTCAACTGTCAATTGAAACAAAAAGAAAACGTGAACACTTGAGAAGTATTTCTTAATTGTTACTTCAAATAAGTCCTATTGATAGGCTAGTTAGATGTTAGATATTGAAACAGCAATTATTGTAAACTAAGGTCAACTCGTAGTAATCAGTCTTGAGTAACAAGTCAGAAATTTGCTAGCCATAGTGTAGTCATATTTTTGCAATGCCAGCTCTTGAGTACCAAACTTTTTTAAACTGAAACAGCAGAGCTCTCCAATTGCTCTGATGAGGGGTTAACACTTGAAATATCAGCTTCAGAAACTATTTTTTGTGGCTAATTAATTAAAATTAATCAACTCAGTCGATAAAACCCAAGTTATCTTACAACACCCCCCATTGATGCAGCACCAATGATGGTTTCTTTTGCAGTAGAACCTTAAATTAACAAAGTGCCAAGTGACTAGGAAAATTGGTTGTTATATTGAGGTTCTGTGGTATACATTTTACTGTAACTTTGGCCGGGCTCAAACTGAAGTATTGTTTGTTATACCGAGGACTTTGTTATAGAAAGGTTTGTTAAATCAAGGTTCCACTATATTAGAAACTTAATATGATTATGCCCTTTATTTACTTATCCAAAACTTGTTCATTCAATACCATGATGAAAATACTTGATAATGTGCTAGTCAGATATCAACAACAAGAAGTTATGACATTTTCATTGGCTTTTAATTATTATGAAAGTGAAACCACAGGTTAAGAATTGAATGAGAAGTTAATGTACTGTTTAAGGTCTACTCCAGGTACTTTATCTCAGTTTTTTGGAGGCTTACTTGTAATTTCCTTTTCAGGACTCTCAAATCTTCATGGGAAAGTGCCCTCTTGGAATTGGAAAATGAAGCAGAAATACACAGGTAAATGTAAAGGTTTAATCGACACTCATATTAGAACTTTGTGAATTGTGCAGGAGTGAAAATATTCTGTTGGTTAAAGGGAATGTGATAATCCCATAATGATGTACAATTTTCATACATTTATGAACTTCTTACTCCTTTTCTCCTTATATTAAATATAAAATAAATACATTTAAGAACTTTAAAATGGAATTGTCATCTTTCTTTTGAATTGCAGTTGTATGGAGTACAGAAAAAAATAATTTTTTTAGCTGGTTGCTGCTGTTGCTAATGCATATGCTGCCCATTATAGGAATGCTTTTCTGTAGATTTTTGCTTATTCATCAGTACTACCGTACTAACAGCTTTCATCAGTACTACAGTACTAACAGTACCTATTTAGCACACTCTTCTCTCTCGAGCGAGCACAACTCTCAAGCAAGCATGAATACCTACTTAGTAGCGTACTAGCGTACTAACTTCAACTCTCGAGCGAGCATGAATTTCTACGTACTAGCGTACTAACTTCGACTCTCAAGCTAGCATGAATACCTACGTACTAGTGTACTAACTACAACTCTCGAGCGAGCATGAATACCTACATACTAGCAACTCTTGAGCTAGCATGAATACCTACGTACTAGCATACTAGCATACTAACTACAACTCTCGAGCAAGCATGAATACCTACATACTAGTGTACTAGCGTACTAACTTCAACTCTCAAGCTAGCATGAATACCTACGTACTAGTGTACTAACTACAACTCTTGAGCGGGCATGAATACCTACGTACTAGCAACTCTCGAGCTAGCATGAATACCTACGTACTAGTGTACTAGCATACTAACTACAACTCTCGAGCGAGCATGAATACCTACCTACTAGCATACTAGCGTACTAACTTCAACTCTTGAGCTAGCATGAATACCTGTGTACTAGCATACTAACTATAACTCTCGAGCGAGCATGAATACCCACGTACTAGCGTACTAACTCCAACTCTAGAGCTAGCATGAATACCTACGTACTAGCGTACTAGCTACAACTCTCGAGTGAGCATGAATACCCACATACTAGCGTACTAACTTCAACTCTCGAGCTAGCATGAATAGCTATGTACTAGCGTACTAACTTCAACTCTCGAGCTGGCCTTAATACCTATGTACTAGCGTACTAGCATACTAACTACAACTCTCGAGCTGGCATGAATACCTATGTACTAGCGTACTAGTGTACTAACTACAACTCTCGAGTGAGCATGTATACCTATGTACTAGCGTACTAACTACAACTCGCTAGCGAGCACAAGCGTACTAGCGTACTAGCCAGTAACAACAACAACAACAACTTTATTTTGCACCCTGAATTAAATTAAATTTAAATTACAAAAAAGTAGTAATTAAAGCAAATAACATAAAGCTCATGGCTGCCCAAAATAACCACGAGGCTAAGAGCAGCTAGCTAGCTGTCCTTAGGATTTTAATTACTGTAATGACTAGTGGTGTCAGGTACTTAAGACTTAAAGTAACATATACAACAACAAAGAAACACACTGACAAAAACTAGTTAATTATAAGCTATAAATACAAATTAGCGAAAATATGCAGGAAAATAAAGTAGGTCTAGGCAGATTAACTAACGGAAGAAAGAAAATGTAGAGTGTAATAAGATCAGTTAGTAATTTGCAAGAATAAATCATTTAGCTTCTTCTTAAATTTTTTAAGTGATAGAAGCTTAATGTCATAACTGATTGCATTTCAAACTTTAGCGCCTTGAAATTTAATATTAAAAATACCGTTAGTACGTTAGTACTCGGTACGGACAACTCATCATGGCTTGTAGTTCATCTCTTTAGTACGCTAGTACGTTAGTACTCGCTATGGAAAACTCATCATGGCTTGTAGTTCATGTCTTTAGTACACTTATTACGTTAGTAGTTAGTACTTGGTACGGACAACTCATCACGGCTTGTAGTTGATGTCTTTAGTATGCTAGTACGTTAGTACTTGGTATGGACAACTTATCACGGCTTGCAGGTCATCTCTTTAGTACGTTAGTACTTGGTACGGACAAATCATCACAGCTTTTACTTCATGTCTTTAGTACTTGGTACGGACAACTCATCACAACTTGTAGTTCATCTCTTTAGTACGTTAGTACTAGGTATGGACAACTCATCATGGCTTTGGAAGGTTTTAATTATTACTCAGCTGTAAGACCTATATATTTTATCTTCTTTTTAAACCGATTATTTCCTAAATTTATAATTCCTTTGCATAGGTGTTGATAAACAAATAAAGGAAGATAAAATTTGTACATTTATAATGGGCAAGAACAGCACAACTTAAACAAGTCTGGTAAAATCGGCTTAATTTTAATAGTACCTTAATCATCCATACTAAGCGAAAAAAAAAAAAGAAAAAACAATCCTATTTTGGGCATGGTCTATGCTAATGTGTCCAAATTTTTCAAAGACATTGTCAATACTAGTACCCAGGTTGAATATCTTAAAGGACTAGAGACTTAGTACCTGGTTTTGAAATGAAGGGCAAAAGACACTGACACTCTACTTGATTGTAGATTTGACTCCAAACCCTGTTAAAGGTTCAGTCACCTTTTGCTGGCAGCATTTAGAAATTTCTTTTTGAAATTATCCTAGTTTTGTTTCCCTTTTTTCAGATTATCCAATCATCTTTGAGTAATATGCATTTTTTCAGTCGCATAACCAGGTATTAAACTTATTATTTCTTCTCTTATTATTCAATTTGTATAATTTTTTACTT
This sequence comes from Stylophora pistillata, assembly GCF_964205215.1. Lineage (NCBI taxonomy): Eukaryota > Metazoa > Cnidaria > Anthozoa > Scleractinia > Pocilloporidae > Stylophora > Stylophora pistillata. The sequence goes on from NC_142530.1 coordinate 17,685,856, forward strand.
TTTCTGTTCATTTAGAACATTGGGAAATCAACTACATGATGAGGTTTCAAAACAGGTCAAGGCATTTGTGGAAACACAGTCAAAAGCAAGGAAAACGGTAGATATTTCCAGTGAACCATTCATGACAAGTAACCACTCTGTTAAGTATTTTAGGAAAGAAAAGATAAAATTGAAAAGATTGTTCTAATGTCTGATTTTGCTAATTTTCTCATCAGGTGGAGTCCCTGGTAGATAAAGCTTACAAGAATTTTATTGATAAACTAAATGACGCATTGAAGGTACACTGCTTTTTTTATTTTCTGTATCCCTGGCCAATCAGTCAATTTCTGTAACAGTCATTTCTAGATTTTTCTTGCTGGCTGGCTGACTGACTGACTGTCTGGCTGGCTGGCTGACTGACTGACTGGCTGACTGGCTGACTGACTGACTGACTGACTGGCTGACTGACTGACTGACTGGCTGACTGGCTGACTGGCTGACTGACTGACTGACTCAGTAAATCATTGAAGGACCATCTGACTAACTATCTGAATGACTGATTTACTTACTGACTGATTAACTGACCCGTATCCACTGACCCGCATCCATTGACTGAACGACTCTGCTACCATTTGCAACTTACAGGGCTCAACACCAACAGTAGCCTGCTATAGCCACAGACTAGTAGAAATTCAGTTTTGGGTGGTGGTTTTCGACTTCTACTGCCAGTTTGCAGTTTGGCTAGTATCAATAAACTGAAATTGTCATAACATCTAAGATGTCACTATAGCCACTTGGCTTGTAAGTTGAAAAGTTAGTGTCAAGCCCTGACTTACCTTTCAAGGGGTTCAGTGTTGTAAACTAATGCTGAGATGCCAAAGAAAAGATGTATTTCACTAACCACAAACTTTGTTCTCTGTACTTGGTTGGTCTGCTCAAGACAGAATTAAGTTACCTTAAGGTGGCTGAACACAGTTTTCACACGCGCTTTTGTTGATGCAATTCAGCATGCACACAAGGACTGCAAAAAACAAACATGCGGTCAATAGAGCAGTCATTTTTAATTATTTACTCAACACGTACCTGTACCTGCACTATCTGTGCTATTTTTCTCTATAGTTGACACAGTGTATTGATGGCTTTTATCTTTTATGACAAAGATATGTTAGAAAAGGTAACAGTGCAAAGAACCCAGTAATTCTCAGTTTTTTTGTTGTTATGGACAGCCCATGCGTAGCAAGTAAAAAAATTGGGATTGAATGAAAAATTGCTTTCTCGGAAATGCGCCTATTTCTTAAAAACCACTCATTAGAATTTCACGAAATTTGACACGGAAATACTTTAGGAAATAAGTAACTGAAGTATTGGAAAAAAAATTGAACTTTAACAAAGGAAATTCTAGATATTTCAGTGAACCTTTAACAATGTATAATTAAAGATTAAATTATTAGCAAAATGGTGTCAACTTGTGTGTATTGTTACAAGCTCGTCGCATGGAAATTATAAAGAAAATTTAATGACTAGATTTTCTACAGATAAACAAAATGGAATTTAAAGGCCAATTTATATTTATTCATGTTGCCATGGCAATGGGACATAGATCAGTTTAACTATCAAAAAAACAAAGTTTGTGTTGTTAACTTACTTGCTGCCATTTTTGGTGACCAAGGGATCAAGGGTTTTAGAGAAATAGGTGAATGAAACACAGGTATCAAAAACTGCATTCAGCCACCTTAAGTACAGGACTAAACTTTTCTGCTTCACAGAGGTATTCCTGATCAGACCTGACCAATTTGTTATTTTTTTTTTTCTAGGCTAAGCGTGCTGCACATACCAAGACAAGGGAAGCTGAAAATATGTTTGAGCAGGTTGAAGAAGCTCGAAATGGAAAAAGTGGTAAAGTCATGTCAGAAAAAGAAATTTCAAAGGTATCAGTTGTCACTGAAATATATGTTGACCTCTGAAGCCCTGGTACAACAAGTTAAATTAATAACCTAAAAAATGTTGCAATTTAAAATTGTTAAAGATCATTACCTCCCCCCCCCCCCCAAAAAAAAAAAAAGATTATGGCCTCAATCATTCATAGTAACTTTTATCAAAAAAAAAAACATTAATAAAAAACATTTTTTATCAAGCTCTTTTTGTCTTAGTTGAAACATGGCCTTAGTTCAGCTATGCAGAGCCTAAAGCAAACAACTCTTGCTATATGCCATTCATTGTTATTATGAACTTTCTGTAATCTACTCAATGGATGTCCTCTAACATTATTTGATATGAAAACTAACTGTCAAGTCATTTTATTAACACACTTTTAGTGATGGTTCACTCTACAATGAGGGTTTTAATCATTGATGATAACTATTACTAATGAAATAATTTGGATATATCAACAAAGTTGAAATGGTAAATTGGCCACTGTAATGATTACAGAAGCTGACGTTTCGAGTTAGCCCTTCGTCGACGAAGGGCTAACGCTTGAAACGTCAGCATCTGTAATCATTACAGTGGCCAATTTACCATTTCAACTTTGTTGATATATCCAAATTATTTTGTCACTCCCACCGACGCAGCCCCAAACAGTTTCTTTCGAAACTATCAGCCTTTATTCATTATTACTAATGAAGATTGGTATCTGTCTTGTCACTCACAGATGGATGTGAAATGTAAGAAAATGACCGACTCTTCTTTGAAAGCAGGTAAAGAGTCTCAGTTGATGTCATTTAGTTTTACCTTGGCTCTACCTGCTGCCTTACTGAAATAACAGGTGGTTACCTGAGGTATAGAAAGTCTTTTTGTGACTCCATCCCCAAGCACCTCTATTGAATACAAACCGCTATGGTTGGCAACTCCCTACAACTAAGCAATGAAACAATGACCGTCACAAAATTGCTTGAAAACCAGGAGTTTGAATTGCAGCAGCTGAGCAGGGCTATCTGCCTTCTTGTAATGGGTTGGCAACCAGCTTGTGGTCTTTTTGTCTTTAGTCCTACCTGTACTTAGTCTACCAATCCTCTTCAAATTGGTTGACTTTTAAGGAATAACAAAGTAACACAAGTCTGAATAGACTCAATGATTCAGGAAAATGCAACCATAAGAGTTATAGAGCCTTCACAATTTTGTAGGGGAGTATAGATCTTCCTAGAAAGAGGCCTTCTGGGTCCTCTAAACTACCCACCTGCTATACTAAACCAGCTTTTGTACCAAATTTGATTGAGACCCATAGTAACTCAAAGATCTAGCCATAACATAGTTTCAATGTTTGTTCACTTCTGAGATTGACTTCTTCCTGGAGGAGCCAACTAATCCAAAGGTTGCATTACTGTATTGCTCTTATTTATTACCCCCCTCTTATTTATTGTAACCCCCAAGAGTGACCAACATCTAATTTCTCCCAACAGCATCAGCCCTGAATCAAACATTAAGGTCATGAGAATAAAGAAAAATGATCACCAACTAAAGAGGCTCTTGATTGTTAAACAAATTCTCCCTGTCATCTCCTTAGGAAATGTAAAGAGAACAAAATGGAGAATATATTGAGTGTAAATGTTTAATTTGCATAAATTTGTTTTCTCAAAGATAAGGATTATCGTGATATGTATGAAAAGACTGAGAAGGCACGACTGGAGTGGGAGGCTGCTATGCTGAAGTTTTGCCAGGTAAAATATCATCAACTATTTATTTATAATTTTTTTTCTCAAATGTGTGTTACATTGATCTTCATGATGATAGGCTGTCCTTGACCACATTGACCCCTAAGAATGACAAACATCTAAATTCTCCACACAATATCTCCCCTGAAAGACTCATTAAGGTGGCTGAACACAGTCTTTGATAACTGTTTCTTTTGCCATTTTCTCTAAAACCCTTGATCCCTCGGTCGCCAAAATTGGCAGCAAGCAAGTTAATAACACAAACTTTGTTTTTTTGATAGTTAAGCAGATGTCTGTGCCATTGCCATGGTGACATGAATAAAGATAAACAGGCCTTTAAAATTGGTTTTGTTTATTTTCAGAAAATCCAGTCATTAGATTTTCTTTAGAATTTGTAGGCAACAAGCTTGTAACGATACTCGCAAGCTAACACCATTTTGCTAACAATTTAACAGAGAGAACTTTAATTATCTCTTGTTGAAGATTCAGTCGATTATCAAGAATTTCCTTTGTTAAAAATCTTTTTTTTCAGTACTCCAGTTACTTTTTTCCTAAAGTATTTTCACGCCAAATTTCGTGAAATTCTAATTAGTGGTTCTCAAGAAATAGGCATATTTGTGAGAAACTAATTTTCCGTTCAATCGCAATTTTCTTACTGACTACGCATGCACTGCATTTAACTGGGTTCTTCGGTAATGACAAAAAAGCTCAGAATTGCTGAGGTCTTTGCATTGTTAACTTTTCTAACAGGTCTGTAATAAAAGATGAAAGCTATCAATACACTGCACCAACTGTTGAGAAAGTAATAGCACAGATAGTGCGGGTATGCATTAAGTAATTAAAATGACTGCTCTATTGATGGCATGTTTTTTTTTTGCAATCCTTGTGCGTATGCTGAATTGCATCAGAAAAAGCGTGCGCGAAAACTGTGTTCAGCCACCTTAAGGTCATGAGAAGAACACAAATAACTGTAGATTAAGTTCTAGTTGAAGTTCATTTATTTGTTTGAGCAGGTTGATTAATTGACCTGCTGTCCTAACCCACCCATCCCACCCCAAGGGAGGACATCCATCACACAGTAATCTCGTGTGTGGGAAATTAACGTCTCTTGCCCCAACCCTGCAGGAGATGGGACCTCCATTTATTCGTCCCTATCCGAGAAGACTAGAATATCTAACCATTTCTTGATGTTATAGAAAGGTAGCAAATTCTTCTCAATTATTTTAAGACCTTGAGTGTTGGTCTGGCCAGGGCTCGAACCCTCGACCTCCCGCACTACAGTCCAGCGCTCTATCCATTGAGCTAACCGGGAGGCGGTTATTCTAACTTGATTGTTAAACAATTTTTCCTTGTCAGCACCTTAGGAAGTGTATAGAGAACAGTATGAAGAATAATTATGCAAGCCTTACTACTGTCAGGGAAGAAAGGGTTAATTTGCCAATCATTTTATTGTGATTTCAGACTTGTGAAAGGTTAGAAGAGGAAAGAAGAACACATTTAAGAGAGATGTGCTCATTATATAGTAACATGTTGGCTGCTGTGATACCTCAACTGCAGCAAGTAAGGAGATCATCAGATTTTTAACATTTAGTGAGTTCTTTGTTCCTGTAAAGGAATTTGCTCACAATAAATAGAGGATATTACATGCGTGGAGATATGAAAGATCTCTTCACTCACTTGTGAAATTTCTCTTCACTCACTTGTAAAATTTCTTTTTCAACACTCTAAGAGAAATTTTGTATGTCAAGGTGACCATGTAATATTCTATTTATTATATAAACACCAATGAAAGCCAAGCTGTTTCATTTTGCTGCATAAGGCACAATATATTATCTAACCATAATTATAGTAATCATTATCACGGTGATATTTTCACATGTGAAGATATCTTGTTTTTGCACAAAAACTCACCTGGTATATTTGTATAATTATAATTTGACATACATCATAATTATTTTGACCAGCAGATGATAACCTGATTTGTAAACATCAAGTAATAAATGAAGTATTTTCCTCTTTTATCTCCTCTTGAGGCAGAGCACAGTCAGTGGACTTGGTGGAACCATTAATTATTTAATTAGGAAATTTGTATCAAATATATCAGCTAGTGAGCTACTTCTTGAAAACACTAACAAACCAAAGTAAAAGCATCTTCTCCCCCTTGGCGCACACTCCAAGAGATATTAATGGGCTAGGGAATCAAATAGTAACCGTTGCAGTTTCTTGCACCATCTTAAAGACTAAAAACTTACAAAAATTTTGTGTGATATGAAAGATATTAAGAATTTTTTTACCCTTGGCAGAATTATGAGACTGTCAGCTCAGAGGTGTGGAAAATCAATTCATCTGAAGATGTTGTCACAATAGCTCAAACAAGAGGAGAACCACGGGGTCCTTCCCAGCAGATCCTCTATGACTGTTATGTAAGTTTGCTGTAACAAACGTAAACCATTTGGAAGGAATCACCAAATTATTATGTCTCATGTAAAATTGTTAATTGAAAAATATATTTATAAGTTGTATATGATTTATTTTTAAATTCACCTAGGAGGAAGATTTGGAGAACACCATGAGTTATGACAGAAGGAAAGAAGGGTTAGAGACAAAGATTCAGCTGCTGTCAGAATCATTGGAGAAACAAAAAAAGACAAGAGATGGTAATATGGAACTCTAAGTTAAGATCACTATCACAATTGTTTTCATTGTTTATTTCCATCAGTAAGATGGGTGTGGACCAGCATGTTTTACAAATTACTTTTTTTAACCTCCAGCATGGATGGAGAAAATAATCATAGGCTGCTAAAGAAATGAACAATTTGAATAATTTAGTCGATGCATCCCCTAATCTTCTTACAACTTGTCTTCTGTAAACTTACAGCGATTGTTTTTTTCATTTAGGGATAACTTCTCTGTACGAGGCATACTCTGCAACTCCTGATTACTGTAATGAAGAAGGCCAACAAGATGTCGCCACACAACTGATACATGTAATGTACTATCTCATTAACTTCTTTTTTGCTTTTAAAGACTAATTGTAGCTATAAATATTTTGTTTTAACCCTTCTATAATTACATTAAATTGATTGTGTTGAACTTTGCAGGCAAATGCTTTAATAAATAGTTTTACAGCAAGCGTCAGTAAAGTGCAAGGTGCCCTGGCACAGTTGAATGGTCACAGTGCTCCAGAAGTTTGGCTAATGCCTTACATATCAAGCACTAGGGATAAACAGGTAAGTTCCTTCTCTCTCCTTTTACAGATAATTGACTACCCAAAACAGGCTTCTTATAATCACATTTGATGTCAGTATCTACATGTAGTAGTGGGTTGACTGTGGATTGAAAGGACTTGCATTGCCTTCTGGTTCAAGATGATTTTTTTTCTTGTTCTCCAGCAAGACAGTTAAGTTTGTATCTGTATATTAACACAAGGACATATTACTTTGAGTTTGTCAGTTTTGTTCCACAGGCAGTTTGGTGATATGTTCACCCTTTTACCTCACTCCCACAACCCTTACCCCTCAAAGAAAAGTAAATCTGTCATATTTTAAAATTCAGTGCAAAGTTATGTTTTTACTGATGAATAAAACTGCTGTTTTCAAGACATTACTGTGTCTATGAGATTTTTATAAAATGAGTGGGCTTTACAAAGAGACCAGTTACTAACCCTGGAATTTCCTCAAGGATTATTTGTCAAAATTACAAACAAATAAAAAGTTTGCTTCCCAAACAATTGAGCTGTGAAAGGAAGAAGTGGCTTGTGAACTTGACCCTGGCACCAAAAAAGTGGATCGCAAGTAGCCTGGCTTCTATTTCATGCTGCTTTTAATTGCACCCATCATACTGTGTATAACCTCTCTTTGAATGAGTAAGGAAACTTCAAAAAATTAGGCTTACGCTGTAACTCAATTTGTGATTTCTAAATAATTTGAATATATCAACAAAGTTGAAATGGTAAATTGACCACCATTATGATTATAAAAGCTGACGTTTCGAGCGTTAACCCTTCGTCAGAGCGAATAGAGGAATTGTGGGTTGTGTGTGCTTTTAAAGGCAGAAAATGGAGCTACGTTATTGGTGGGAACATGGCAACGAGAAAAACAAATTATTTTGTTACCCCCACCGATGCAGCCCCAAACAGTTTCTTCAGAAACTATCAGCCTTTATTCATTTGTATTGTGATTTCTAATACAGGGTTTACTACAGAGTTCACTTCATATTCCACTTGATCAAGCAACAAGATCAGAGTCTGTCACACAGGATGATGGAGACAATAGAAGTAAGAAATCAATCCTAAGCAGAACTGTAATGATCTACTAGATACCTAACTCAGGAGTACAGTCTTTGGCTTAACCTTTTCCCTCTAACATTAGTAAGCATATTCTCCATACTGTTCACCATACATTTCCCAAAGTGCTGACAAGGATAATTTGTTTGACAATCAAGAACTTCAGTCTGTAGTTGGTAATCATTTCCTCTATTCTCATGGGTGATTTAGGGGTGATATTGTAAAGGTAAATTAGATGCTTGTCACTCTTAACTCAAAAGGTTAAATGACATTTGCAAGGTACAGAAACTTTTACCAAAAGGATCAATCTAACTCTTAGAATTACTTTTTTAGAGTACAATGCGATTAAGACAGTCAATCATCCCATGGGTCCTTTGCCTTTTGATAAAAAAAATACAGTAATACTGGTACCTAGCTAGTTTGAGTTTAAATGACTTTATAAAACTATGGAATCAAGGGGAACAAGTTAGAGTTAAAGTTATTCAGACATCTGTCTTTTGACTATTTCAGGTGATGACGAGTTTGATGACATTCCAGAATCAACTGGTGAGTTTTAGTTTAAGTTCATTAAGTTTTCTTCTTAGCTTTAGCAAAAAACTGAGAACTGCTCTTGACCCTGTGAAGACCACCGGTGTGTAACTCAGAAGTTGAGTTTTATGGATGTAGAACAAGTTACAGGGTTGGCTGATGGTTGGCACACTAGATTCATGTTTAAAAACTTTGGCTGGGATCATGTGTCTTTGTGTTCTTGGAAATAGATAATATTGTGGTTGAGTCAGGAGGAGTCTGGAGATGTGCATGTTTTTTTTTCTTGTGGAAAGTCAAAAGATTTTGACTGGCATTGCTGTTAAGATGAATAACTGAATTTCTTTCTATTTGTTTTTAATCAGGAATATGCAGGTGCCGTGCACTGTATGAATACAAGGCAACTCAAAGTGATGAACTTGATATATTACCTGGAGATATTATCACACTAACAGTTAAAATGGAAGATGGATGGTGGCAAGGAGAACTTCATAATAAAACCGGCATATTTCCTGCTAGTTACGTGGAGGAGATTGGATGACCAGACATTTTATACTAAGGGACAACTTATAGCAAATTTCTGGTTTTTGCTGGTTAAAAATGATTTGTCTTTTTGAGATATGGAGCTTTAGGTGAATGTCCCAACTGCTGTTTACCAGTGCCAGGGTTTAGGTCCAGAGATCAATGTTATTTAGTGCAGCACCAGGGGTGTCTTTTATTGTTTTTATGGCAGATTTTATACCATTCACATTCAAATATTTGCAGGTTCAAAACTGGAGACAACATATGTTAGTGATGTTCTAAGCCCAGTGAGAAACAAGAAAATTAAATAAATAAAGGCACGGCTTTGTTCATACTTAAAACTGTTGAAAGTAGCTCTTGGAGAAAAAAAAACCTTTCTACGCGATGAATGCCTATTAAAAAGCTTAAGTTATGTTTTATGATTTAAAGTTCTAGAGGCCTCACCAATAGTTTGATGATTCATCATCCAATTTTAAGAATGGAGGCATTCTTGTGGGATGATAATTTATTGCTGATAGCAATTTATTAATCCAGTTAAATGCTTAATTAATATATGCTTATTAAGGACTGGTGTCTACAATTCCTGAAGTATAAAAAAGCTTTATTGTAATAAACCTTTTGTTGAATTTTAATTTTTAACCTGATAAGAAATATATTATGTTGTCCAATCATGTGGTTGAAAGATTTCATGTACAGGGAAACATTGATTAAATTACAATCATGATTGAGTTGTTATGAACCATAACCAAACTCAATAACTTCTTCTTTGAACATTGAGGAAATAAACATCAAAGTTAATTTGTTTCTAATAGCGATTCCCAAAGACTGGTTAATCCCCTGTGGCTCTTATTTTACTCAACATGTGCGAAACAATGATCAAGGAGAAAGAAAGGTCAGTGCAGATCTGAGAATACACTACAAAACACCACTACCACCAAATGAGAGAACTGCCAAGAGATATTTTTTTCCTATTATTTAATCTTAGAAGTCAACAACATTTTTAAAACCATTAATTTTAGATGCAAAATTTAAGGTTTTTCTTTGTCCCTACAATTTCCTTTGTTTGCTTTTGCCAGACCTGAAATGTGACAACAACACATGGTAACAGACACAGCTAAATCCTTGGAACTGGATTCCATTGTAAACCTTCTTCCAACATTTCTCCTATTATGAATTCTCAAATTCAAGAAAGTCTTTGTATTTAGAACAAAGTATAAAGAATATTTTTATGGAAAGGAAAAACTCTTTACTAGTGATTTTTCGGTCTCCTACAGACTTGACCTCTATTTCAAACATCTTTTTCAAGTCAGGAAATCTAATATGCAAATTTCCAATGAGAATTCCTGAGCTGGTCATTGAATCATGTGACATTGTTTCACTCTGTGTATTAATTAAACAGTCATGTACTAAAAAGCTTGTCTTCCATTGTACACTCTTAGGGCAAAATCCTACAGTGTAATGTTTATTTACATATCTTCTTTTGAGTACTGATTGTATCCATCTAATTTTCTTTTTCTACCAAATCTTTGAACTTTCCCCTCATGGCAACAACAAATGCAGAGAAGTTATTTGTACTGTTCAGCTTTTCCACCATCTCACTTAGTCCTTTAACCTCTGGTATGCAATCCTTCACTGTGTACAAGAATTGGGAGAATAAGTTTCATCATAAACAAAACAGCCACTTTCATTCGTTACAGTGGATCTTAACGAGTCAGCCTTCAACATTTTCCTGTATTTAACTAATACATAGATTGGCTATTTTGAATCTGTCTTTCAATTGGCATTTTCGACTGACTTTTCTAGTCTTTATTAAAAACAATTCTCATTGATGTTGAAATGTGTTGAGGAGAAGTTGAAGGTGGTAAGCACTCATTGTAAGGAAGGGATTATTGGACAATTGTAACAGCACAAACGTTTTAGTGATTAGAAGTATTACCTTTGTACTTGTCCTGGCTAGTGATGGCCACAGTGAAAACAAAGGGCTTATCCTCATCTTTTGGGTCTATGTACTTGAACACAAACTGTAAATGTTCCTCTGTGAAATGGAAGAAGTTCAGATCACTGTTACTAAGTACGCTGATACATTCAAATTTTTTTTTATGCAACCCCTCCACTTTCTTATGGCCAGATTCTGATACCCAAATATTTTGCTGAGTGCATTCAAGGTTTCAAAATTTTGCTGACCTCTTTCAAAACACATGGTAAGGTGGGGTTTTACCTGAATTTAGGTAAAACCCCTGCCTTAATCTATATCTGTTTATCTTTATTTCCTTATATTTTTGTTGGCTGAGGGGAGGGGGGGGTGGAGGGGGTTGTTTAAAAGCATGGAATTTCCCAATGAAACAATTAACCCAGTGCCAGCTGGTTACCACACACCCATCCAATTTCCTCATCCAATTAACATTTTTTCAAATGCTTTAAATAACCTACCATCCACCTTCTTGAAGGATAACCCCAGTCTTTCTTTGAAGTACTCGGTCCCTTTGGTAAACTGTTTAATCTTGTACGAGGTGCTCTGCTCCTTAGCAGATATTTCTGTAAGAGTTTATTTGAACCGCTGGTTATTATACCTGCATTCATCTAACACCAGCTTAGCAGTGCTCAGTCTGACTTGATCTTGCTTAAAAAAAAGCGTGAAGTTAATTTGTAGATGTGTTGAAAACTAAGCAAATCGGGTAATCGTTACTAGGGCAACCAACGCTCGCCAGATTGCCTGAGTTGCTTAAGATTTCTCAAAGAAAACAAGAAAAACACAAAAGTAAACATAATCCTTGAGAGATTTTATGACAAAGTGTGTCTCTCAAACCAATTCCCACGACATAAAAACATTTTTCTATCACTTCATTAATACTTGCCTTCCTCTTGCAAAACCCGCTAACAACTTACGGTGGGTAACTGGTGAATTCGCCCCACTGCAAGTTGACCCTCAATCACCTTTACGAGTTCCCTTCCCTCCTTAAGGAATTTGCAATAGTAGTTGGGGGGGAGGGGAACTTTCAATGGGGCGACTTTGTCACAAACCCAGTGTGCGTTCAGTGTACCTTCTTGACGTTTGCGAAGTTGACTCTCGGTTTCTTCGAAATGTTTTTGGTTTTGATTCCTTTGTTCTACCAAACGTTCCGCTGAAATCTGTAATTCTCGGAGCTCTCGTTCCAGTTTGGCAACTTCTTCAGCCCTCTGCCGTAGGACTACAAAGATGCAGGAAACCTTTGATTTACATCTGCTTTGATCATTTTCACCGTTTAGATATAAGGTCGGAATTAACACGAAAACTTCATCACCTTGTTTCTTACCTTCTAAATTCTTTTCACTCTGAAAATGATATTGATTGAGTGTCTCTTCCAGATGCCTCATCTCTTCTGAAAGTCGGCGATTAAAAGAAAATTCGATAACTTTGCACTGCTGTTTCATCACTATCTTCGTTATAAACAAACACGTACAAATTACCTTTCCCCTTTGTTAGAATGTTTTCATGATCCTCTTTGTCTTCTAAACGAGCTTTTCGAAACGTTTCCCCAGTCCAGTCGTTAAGGAATTTATCTTGAACTTTCTTCAAGTTTACAGCCAAATTTTCCAATTCTTCTTTCGTAACAGATCCCATCTTAATTCGAAGTGAAACTCAGGGATTCTTTCTTCCTACAAATGGGAAAGTTCGCGGTGAAATTTCAATTTTTACTTTCAACCAATGAAATTTCCTAATTAAATCACGTGCTTCTTAACTCCGCTGACTAAGTCACGTTCATTACAGGCACACTGTAATCCTACTGTCTGTCGTTCTTAAAGCTGGGGAGAAGGTCCAGAAGATGCGGAAATAGGAGTTAATAAAAGCTTGTAGTAGCTATTTTTCAATCAAAACAGTTATAGATGGCCTTACATCTTGCATAATGACACAGCTAACTAAGTATTTTTGACGAACTTTTCACCATGAGCACGGCAAACTGGCAGGTCTTGTGGTCTCCAAACCAACACGACAAGTTCATCACCTTCGGAAGTGAAATATGTCTTTACAAAGTCACCAGGTCTCAGGTAAGGTGATTTATTTAGAATTTTGCATAATTACACGATGGAAAGGTGAGTTTTTAGAATAAAAGCAAGTTGTTATTTAAACTCCTGATGATGTGCTTAAACAAGTCCTACAGAAAACTTAAGGGGGTGGTACTTGGTGGGATGGACTTTGATTTTGCGATGATCAACTTCCATCTTCTCTCCACTAGACTCCCTTCAATGTTGAGGAACTCATTGGAAAGAAAGAAAACATAACCATTTTCCACAAGAATTCACAGTTTTGAAAAACAAAAGAAAAATTTTATAATAAAGGGCTATCATTGAAGCAGTAAACTGTATATGGCTCTCTTTTATGAAGGTGACACAAGAATCACAGTGTCAGGAACAAGATTGTGTTAAACTATTTTTCCCAACACACTGTGAAGTTTCTTGCATATCTAATTTCTCAAAAAACATGCAGAAGTCTCTACAGTCATATCCATAGAATTTCAAAACAATAAGAATTGGCAGCAGTATGTTGAACCATTTTGTTTCTTAACTGACTGGTTTCAGGAAAGTCCTCCAAAGGCTGCTGGTGCAAGAAGCCAAGGTATATATTTTGTCTTAGTTCCTTGCCACATATGCATTGTACTTCAATATTGCCCTTGCTTCAAGCCTTTAGCAATGCGCATTTGCATATTTAAACTAATTGATATATTTTCCTCATTGTGGTTTCAGTCATTCCTCTTTCTGGAGATACCTATGCATCACTTTTATCTGTCATGAATGATATACAAAATTTAAAGGTAACCAGTCCAATAAGAGTTAAAAACACACATTCGTTTTAAATAACTGAGAAGAAAGTGCTGCCTTTGTAATAATAATGCAAATGGTTAGACTTTCTAGTCTTCTCGGATAGGGACGATAAATGGAGGTCCCGTCTCACAAGCCCTTGTATGTGAAAAAAAAACATTTGTGGGACGTTAAAGAACCCACACACTGTTCGAAAAGAGTAGGGCACGTAGTGCCCGGTGTTGTGCTCTATCTTTGTGTAGTGTCTATCAAATTGATGGGGGGTACTCTGCCTTTGAATATTGTATAGAAAGGGCACAATATAAATAAGGAATTCATTCATTCATTCAATCAAAAATTGTATGGCAGGCAGTTAGGAGAATTACTCATTAGAACCTGGATTTCATAATTTTTTTACTGATGAAAACTCTAAATCAAAGACATCTCAGGTTTCTACAATGATCAACAATCTTAAAGATATATGAAAACTCCAGGCCTATTTTTCCTGTTAGAGACCTGGGCTATATTCTTTAGCTCCCAACAATTCCTTTACTTAATAATTTGGATATATCAACAAAGTTGAAATGGTAAATTGGCCACCGTAATGATTACAAAAGCTGACATTTCGAGCGTTAGCCCTTCGTCGGAACGAATAGGGGAATTGTGGGTTGTGTGTGCTTTTAAAGGCAGAAAATGGAGCTACGTTATTGGTGGGAACATGGCAACGAGAAAAACAGGAATAAATTAATGGAATGAAAAGCGTTCGTTAATCCCTGTGGGATTTAGACTGCTGGTTTGAAAGATGAGCTTTTGTTCAAGAGGACTCCAGTTCTTCCCAAGTCATAAATGAAATGACATCTTCAATACCCCGAGATGAACATCTGACAATCTCTAGATGTACCGGCATAATCTGGGATGATTGGGAAACAAATAAATTAAGAATTGTCTGGGATTTTCCCACTTATCAACAACCTCAGAGGAAATCATGGTAGGATTTGACTCTGATGATCACTTCTGTTATGATTGTTGAAATGTTAGTCACTGTAATACCTACTTCTCAATACTGTTGTCATCTCTATAATTAAAATATGCCATCAAATGTTAATCTATTTACAAGGCTGTGTGCTCAGAAAAATTGAAGGGAGCCCAGTGCTCTGAAACTGTGAAATCCAGGGTGCCCAGCATATGTTTTTTATTAAAAATTAAGATTCCTGAGTTGTTCAAGAGCAAAAGTAAGGTGCCAAGGGCCACTGGGCACTGTTAGACCACAGCCCTGATTTATAGCAAGCTCTGACAAGGTTGCTGTTTGCTGTGTTGTCATAGTGTGTTGCTTGGTGTCCAAAATCAGAACGAGAAAACTTGTTAGCTGTCGGACAAGCAAATGGAAGAGTTTTAGTCACGTGGTAAGAATTAAGAAAACATATTACTATAAATGGGGAAAAAGCAGATAATCAGAACTCAACATTACCTTAAATTTTTCAACTCACTGGCTGGTGACAACTTATATGTTATAACATTTTCAGTTTGTCCATTAGCCGAACTGGCTAGTGGAAATTGAAAACCACCAGCCATAACTGAATTTCTACTAGTCTGTGGCTAGTTGGATACCATTAGCATCAAGCCCTGATAAAGCACAACCAAAGGAGATTCATATAGTAGCAGACTGTAAAGAGAACACATCCTCAAAATGTATCAATCAAAGCTGTTGAAAACCAACCAAAGCAGGGCATAGTGCCTCTTAATTAAGGTGAGGCATAACTAGTGGGCCTCATTCCTGAGGTTGTTGCTAAGTGCTGACTGCGATCAAAGATCACTGGATAATGAATTGACAATTGCTTACTAGTGATTGCTGGGTAAAGAGCAAAAAGCACTACTGAGGTTATGTACAATGTTTAATATTAAAAGCTATCTTTGAACTGCCTCACTTAAAATTTTAGCCATCAGCCTTATTTCTCAGCTATAACCCTGCACTCCTTGAAGAATTCTGTCTATAGCAAAAATTAAAATGTGGTTGTCATACTTTGTTCAAGATGGAAAAATAAAAGCATCCAACTTTCTGAAAATTTGATTTACAACAAACATTTTAAAAATATGGCTGGGTGATATTTTCCTAACTATATTGTTTACAACAAGGTAAACATTCGTCATTTTTTAATGAAAATGGTTAGAAGTAAACAATTTTGTTGATTAGTCATAAGTGTGTTTTCTTTCAGCATTGGAAGGGAAAATAATCAGTCAAACCAAGGAATGTCTAGAGAATTTGGTAAGAATCAGTAGATTTCAAGTCTGCATATGGGGTTTATGAATATAATGAATATGTTAAGTAACTTACTTGTAAAAGTGTCATGTTAAGTGGTACTGGTAGTTGGATATTTTGTAGAATCACATCATTGAGTAAAATCGCATATTCTGAGTGGTTAACGAAGCAAGGTACTTAGCATGGAATTGCGAGTTGAAAACGAGGCTAAGGGATATTGTTTCACATCCACATATACATAACAACTATAAGTAATGTTCTCTTTTTTTTCTTATTTTTATTCAATTATGCAATTCAAGGAAAATTCATTACTTGACTCGTGAATTCCGTATCAAATTGCACTTGAAAACGAAAATCACACTCATCACTTCACGATTCATGCAATATCAGTTTTCACATGCAATTTAATATGGAATTCCCTCGTCAAGTAATGAAATTTCCCATAGAATTGTAAAAGGATTTCAGTACCTTTCATTATATAAAATTGATTATTTATTATTTTAACTTCCAAGTCCCCAGGCATTCACGGCAATGTAACAGACTTGCATGGAATCCTGTTGAAAATAAATTGGTATGTTCATTATGTTATTGTCAAGGATGTAATGGATTGGTCTTGGTATAACTTTGTAGCTTCAAAAGATACTGGGCACTTAAATTTCCAATGAAGGGAGGGGGACATTTTGGAAGGAGGGCACTCAATCAAAAGGGGTACTTGTTATTTAAATGCAGGAATGGGACAAAAATTGAAAGAACAAAAGATAAAAGTAATTGGAAGTGACTTAATGCTATAGTTGAAGCTTGAAAAGTTGTAAGGAAAATGGCAGTAGTAGAAACAATTTTTCCTTGTATCCCTAGTATTTAAGGGAGTGAAGGAGGAAGAGGGGGTGCTTACTCAAGAGGGGGGCTTGGTTGACTTTATGTCCAAGGGGTACCTGTGCCGTAATTTACGGCTGTTTACCCACAGGTAATCTGTTGATTTTGCCCAAAACTCATGCCACTGTGGGTAATAGGGAGGTGCGGGTTATGTGACAATTTTGGAATCTACTGGAAGTTGAATTGAAAAAAATTTCACCTACCTGTGTTTCCACCTCCCAAATGAATTTTTTTGTATTAAGAGTGCCACAAAGCAGCACGAAAACATGATGCTGACTCAAGTTTATTTCACACATGATTAGTTGTGCGATGAACAACTTTTTATCGGCACCCATGTAAACAAAACCTTGATGGTGACAAAAATAATCTAAGGGTATCTTAGCGTATCAGTAACAAATTTCCAGTTAACACTAGCTTGAGGTGAAGAGAATTTCCCCATTTTAAGGGACTTTTTAAGCCCAGTAGAACCAGAGATATCAATTCTTTTGAGAAATTGACAATTCAACATGGTGTTGAATGATCGCTCGCACAAACTGTGGCCACAAATTCGCATTTTGTCAAGTATAAAACGTTGTGAGCCTTTTTGTACAAATTTTCTTTGCTTTTAAGTTGTGGGTCATCCACAAGTGTGGGTAATCTGTTAATAATCTGTTAATAATCTGCAAAAATCGGTGGGTGTGGGTAATCGGCTGGAAATTACAGTAGGTGGTTATTGGAGGGAGGGTACCTATTCAGGAATTAAAGCATAATTATAAGATTTAGAGTGAAGGGAGATACTTCCTCTACTCCAAGCTAAAAACACACCTGAGCTTAGCAAGCATAAGCAGCAAAAGAAAAAACTGCACTGCAGATGCTTAGAATGTGTTTGCCAGACACATTTTCTTTTTCTCAGATAATTGCATTCATTAGTTATATGCAATCCCTCTAAGATTCAGGAAAGTTGTTTTTTCTGGCCTCTGTGATCAATATAGTTTGTTTGAAGTAGTTTAAATTTGTACATTTTTTTCATATTCAGCTGGCAGTTGGGCTAGACAAAGCAAGAAATGATCCTTCTCTCCTGGTTTGGGACGTCAGTGTTCAGCCGAGTAAGTCAACTTGCCATTTTGACACTTATTCATTTTAATTATTGTAAAAAAAACTTGAATTGTATGTACGAGTAACAGTTTAACCCCATGACTCTGTAATTCCAGTTTTTCAACCAAATGCGATTGCAAAGTCACTCTGAAAACTACAGATTAAAGCATTATGTAATTTGAACATGTCCAACAATCATCGTCAGGAAAATGATTGACTTTTCAAATTTCAAAACTAACTTTGAGAATGAGAGAAAGGGTTTGGGTTAGAGAGAGAATTTTCTCTATTTGGATCTGCAGTATTGCACCAGTGTGTGAGTTTAACATTGTATCCTGTGAATGTTACTTAAAGTGCACCTACACCCAAAAAATTTTTTTCGCTTAACGAAGTAAGCTTATTTTTTTGAGTATTTCTGCGCAAAAATTTTTTATTTGCTCAAATCTTCAATTTTCTATGCCCAGTCAAAGTACGGAAAATCGGCCGCCATCTTGCCCCACGACCGAGTTTAAAGAAGAATGGCTCTAGCGGGTAATGTGACGTCAAATCGAGAACACGAAAGTCTGCATCTCACACATTTTCACTTGTTTGGGAAGATCGTCGTCGATATCGTCCGAAATATGCCGACTAGGTGTGTTGTATGAAGATTGTATGGAGCGCGATACCCTCTTGCAAATTTCGCACGTTGCTACATCCTTCTACAACACACTTAGTCGGCATATTTTCGGACAATTATCGACTACAACCTTCCCAAACAAGTGAAAATGTGTGAAAAGCAGACTTTCGTGTTCTCGATTTGACGTCACATTACCCACTAGAGCCATTCCTCTTTAAACTCGGTCGTGGGGCAAGATGGCGGCCGATTTTCCGTATTTTGACTGGGCATAGAAAATTGAAGATTTGAGCAAATAAAAAAAATTTTGCGCAGAAATACTCAAAAAAATAAGCTTACTTCGTTAAGCGAAAAAAATTTTTTGGGTGTAGGTGCACTTTAATTTGACTTATTTCATTTTTATATATTATGCTATAAATTATTATCATTGATATGTGTTTGTTCCAGGTGTAAGGGATAGTGGGATCCAAGAAAAGAGGTTAGTTCACAGGAGTATTGATGCTGCTCTGAGTTCACTACTTAAAAAACCTCATTCAGGCTACCTACCTGTATAGGAGAGTGATTGTATTGAAAAGTGCCTGGTGTGTAACATTC